>NC_080590.1:50714166-51017196 GCF_029962835.1 Magnolia sinica
ATTCTCTGAAGCAACTCCATTTTCAGAATCCATCATCATAGCTAAATCTATCAGCCAAAAATATGGCTGCAGCAACACATTTCTAACATCATTTATTTGGCAAGTTTGCGGAAACATAACAGCAAAATATCTACCATAAAAAGAAGAAGTGAATATCTTGATCTTTTTTTCTTTTTTTTTACCACACACACTCACGATAGTGGAATTTCACCACTTATGTATACTCGAACCCTTGACCGGGTGTTGAAACTCCTAAGAGTCTACCACCCGAGCAAGAGTAAGAAGAAATGAATTTCTTGATCTTAGACTCTACTTCTCTTTTTTTTCTTTTTTTTTTTCTACCTTTTCTTTCCAATTTCTACAACTACACAAGAAATTCAAACCTACTCCCAATGAATCAACCGCCTAATAATCTGCTACCAGACTATAGCCAAGATTTTGCTGGATGACTTTGAAAACATCGAACCCAAAGGGAGGTTCTGGAAAACAATCAGCCCAAATTGCACGTGTTTGCATCCAGGTAGGCATTCCACACAGGTTGGCCCCATCTTCACATGATCTAGACAATTCATCTTATTAAAAAATTTATGACTCCCAATGGTATAAGCGCCTAGTTTATCCCAAGGCTTTTAGCATAGTATTTATGTTCCTATCATTTCGTATCAGACCCAACAAGAGTCCTGTGTATGAGTCCCAGATGGGGCAACAAGTGGAAAAGGCAACTTGGAGCAAAGTGAACGCTGCCACAAGGTGGAAAGGGCTACCTAGACAAGAGTGTGAGTGCCACCACAGAGTGGGCCAATACGGATATTGGCTGTAGAATGCTGTGATATATTATGATCCTCAAGTGTTGAAGGGACTAACTTAACACGCTCAATCAGTCCCACATCCTTTGACATATTGGACCCAATAACAGGCTTTTGGCATATTAGTTATGTTCCTATCATTTAGTATTTAGAGACAATAAGAGTCCCGTGTTCAAGTCCCGGATGGGGAAACCTGTGAAAATTGCAACTTCTGCCTAAGTGAAAGCCACCACAAGGTGGAAAGGGTTGCCTAGACAAGAAGCTAGTGTGAGTACCACCACAGAGTGGGCTCATATGGATGTTGGCTGAGGGGTGTGGCAGTATGTTACGATCCTCAATTGTTGAGGGGCCAAGCTTAATGCGCTCAATCAGTCCCACGTCTTTTGACACGTTGGACCCAGCAGTGGATAGTCGAATGTCCAAAAATCTCCTCTATCTAATAGCCCCCAGTCATCCAATTGTGGCATATATAAACATGTAGCTCCACTTCCCTTCTGGCAACAATTGGGTGGCTAGGAGAGGCCCAAAGAAAAGAAAAACAAAGCAGCAAACACCCACCACGGGTTCCACCAGATGAACAGTCTGGGTCACTGAAAGTCGTCACCTATTAATTGCACTAGAAAGATTGAAATCGCCCAAAATTGAGGCTGTGCATTGTATATTTCCTCGTTACACATATACCACATTACAATAATAGCTTTTTCTGAACAAAAACACTGAAAGAAACAGAAGATTGTCAAGAAACACAGAGATGCAAGGCGATTTTAACCAAACTACATGGATCTACACTCTGATCTCCTAGCCAGAGAAAGTGCAGGAAATCCACAAGAACACCCGAGTTTGTTGTCCTCGGGCCTCTTCACAGCACATGCTCTGACTCTCATGATCAAAACCATCGATCCACTGGGCCACACTCTCGCCAGTCCATGTCTTAAAAAACTGCACTGGTTGTGGACAGTTGTGTGGACCACACCATGGCCCGCAAACAAGCGGCTAAAAAAATGGCCAGCAGCTTACACTCTCCACGCCAAAGTTCGCTAACCGGACAGTCAGGTTCGTCTGATCTTTGCAACTTTTTTGCACAGTGGGCCATCAGCCAAGATGCACATTCAAACGAACGGTTGCCGATCATCAAGGGTGGAGCTGCGTACACTAGAAACAAGAGGACTAGAATTTCCGATAATACCTCGGACTACTGTACCGGTCCTCATCTTATTAAAAAACGAACCAAAACGAACTCCAGTCATCGGATTTCCGTGAAAAACAACCGCAAGAATCAAAGAAAAGCAAAATCTGTACAGATCGGGAACGAGAAAAATAAAAAGAACGCGATTTCGAGAATTCCATTTTACCTTCGAAATAAAAGGCTAGAGGTAGGGCTTGAAGGCGAAATGCTTCAAATAAGTAGCGAATCGATCGAGATATGCGAGGATTTCCATGGATTTGGCGCTTGAAATCTTCTTGCAAGTTCAAGTTCCGAAATTTCTCGCGATCTGAAACCCTAGATTTCTACTCTCTCTCTCTCTCTCTATCTCTGCAGCTTTCAAATACAGTAGCGGTTTGGACAGAGAGAGAGGAGAAAGCCTCATCCGCCAGAAAAGGTTTAAAAATAGGACGGATTTTTGGAACGAGTGCAGAAGCGGGGAAATGCCGCTACCAATACAGAGAAATTTACCACTGTAGATGCCACCTTTTATTCAGCGTCTTTTATGAAACTTCCGAAACCTAACTTACCAACTTAGACCTTATTGGTACGGACAGGGACAAAGTCGATATATAGCTACGAATTATAACCGTAGCAATATGTACTGTAAGGCCTCCCCCCCAAAATCGAACTCGTATGGAGGTTGGCTCGCCGGACTGCGGCCCCTATGGCTACGAATTATAACCGTAGCTATAGGTGCCATAGCCACTTTACCAGCCACTCCCCCACTCCTTTTTTTATATTGTCATATTTTTTTTTTTCTTTTTCAAACGCACTCTGGCCTTGTTTTGTCTGAGCGTTGAGACCAAAATTGAAATATATCTACACCTCAACTAGACTATACCACATGAAACAGTCGAAGTATTGATTTCCAGCATTGAAACCTTTATAAGGCATGCAGTGATGTTTATTTTTCATCTAACATATTCATAAGATCAAAGAGAAATGGATGAAGGAATTAAAAAAAAAAACAAATATCAGCTTGATCTAAAACTTAAGTGGGCCTAAAGAACTTTTCAGCAATAGAAGTTTAGTTCACACTATTTATGTTGGTGTGGACCACTTGATCTTTTAATAGGCTTAATTTTTGGGTTAAAGCTAAAAATTATCAAGTAAAATGGATGAACAAATTGAATAAAATGCATGAACAAAGGTGGACTCCACATAGTTTACTTAGTACGCTTAGGGTACTGAGTTACTCCACATAGTTTACTTAGTACGCTTAGGGTACTAAGTTACTCACTAAGCAATCTGCTTCCAAATGCTCCTTAAACTCTGAGTTGTACGAATGGTTCAAAAGAGATCAAAGTTACATGGCCCCATGATTATGTATTTTTTAATACGAGCTCACTAATGGATGGACGGTTTGGATATAACACATACCTCATGATAAGACTCACAGAACTTGCACCAACCAATCTAGCGGAGCAAACTAGAAATTGAGTGGGGCAAACATAGTAAACTGAAAATTGATCAGGGTAAACTCGAAATTAAACGAGGCAAACTAGAAATTCAGCGGGGTAAACTGAATATTGAGTAGGGCAAACTAAATATTGAGCGGGGCAAACTAGAAATTAAGCGGGGCAAATTGAAAATCGAGCGGGGCAAACTAGAAATTGAGTGGGGCAAACTGAAAATTGAGGGGGGCAAACTAGAAATTGAGCGGAGCAAATTGAAATTTGAGCGAAGCAAACCGAAAATTGAGCGGGACAAACTAGAAATTGAGTAGGGCGAACTAGAAATTGAGCGGGGCAAACCATAAATTAAACAGGGCAAACTACAAATTGAGCAGGGCAAACTGAAAATTAAGAGGGGCAAAGTAGAAATTGAGCGGGACAAACTGAAAATTGAGCGGGGAAAACTACAAATTGAGCGGGGCAAACCACAAATTGAGCAGTGCAAACTCAAAATTGAGCGGGGCAAACTCAAAATTGAGCGGGGCAAACTGAAATTTGTAAAATTATATTTGGTGGACCATAAAATTGTAATCAACAGACCAAATTCACAACGGATGTCATTCACTTGTACACGTATATAAGTAAAATGTCAAGTGTAAATGGTGTATATGGATGAATGTTATAGATAAATGCATGCATCAACGTAGGGCCTACATTTTTAATGGATTTCAAAATCCATGGAAATCCTGCATGAACCATGCATGCATCAGTTTGCTCTGCTCAATTTTCAGTTTGCCTCGCTCAATTTCTAGTTTGTCCCGCTCAATTTTCAGTTTGCCCCACTCAATTTGTAGTTTACCCCGCTCAATTTTCAATTTGCCCCGCTCAATTTGTAGTTTGCCCTGCTTAATTTTTAGTTTGCCTTGCTCAATTTTCAATTTGCCCCGCTCAATTTCTAGTTTGCCCCGCTCAATTTTCAGTTTGCCCCGCTAAATTTTCAGTTTACCCCGCTTAATTTCTAGTTTGTCCCGCTCAATTTTCAAGTTGGCCCGCTCAATTTTCAGTTTACCCCGCTCAATTTTCAGTTTACCCCACTTAATTTCTACTTTGCCCTGCTCGATTTTTGGTTTACCCTGCTCAATTTGTAGTTTGCCCCGCTCAATTTTCAATTTTCCTCGCTCAATTTGTAGTTTGCCCCGATCAATTTCTAGTTTACCCCGCTCAATTTTTAGTTTGCCCCGCTCAATTTTCAGTTTGCCCCGCTTAATTTTTGGTTTGTCCTGCTCAATTTCTAGTTTGCCCCGCTCAATATTCAGTTTGCCCCACTCAATTTCTAGTTTACCCCGCTGAAATTCCAGTTTACCTCGATCAAATTTCAATTTGCTCTGCTCAATTTCCAATTTGCCCTGCTCGATTTCTAGTTTTTCCTGCTGGATTGGCTGGTGCAAGTTCTGTGCATTTTATCATGAGATATGTGTTATATCCAAACCGTCCATCCATTTGGTGAGCTCGTATTAAAGCTTGAGAATAAAAATAAGACAAATCTAACCATCAAGTGGACCACACTGTAAAAAAAGCAGTGGGAGAGTGAACGTCTACTATTGAAACCCTTATAGGGGTTAAAGAAGTTTTGGATCAATATGAAATTTGTTTTTCCTCTTCATTCGGGTTTTGTGACCTTATCAATAGATTGGATAGTAAATAACCATTATGGTGGACCCTAAAATAAACAGTACAGTGGGCCTTAGGAATATTTTAATGGTGGATATCCAATCACTATTGTCTTAGTATGGTGTGGTCCACCTGATATTTGCATTTTTATCATTTTTTGTATAAAGCCCCAAAATGAATGGTAAAAGTGAATGAATAGAATGGATGAAGCAAATACATCATGGTGGGGCCCACATAGCACCGACCATCAGCCAAGGGGCTGATGGCAGGGGAGTAGCTAATCCGCTCTGCTTAGGTAGTGACAGGTTGAGTAGCGAGTTGGCTACTGAAGTGACATCACCAAGTTATGTGGGCCCCACTATAATGTATGTGTTATATCCACACCGTTCATCCATTTTTAGATATAATTTTAGTGTATGAATCAAAGAATGAGGCAAATAAAAATCTGTAATGGACCCCACCAAAGAAAATAGTGGGGAGAGTGATTCAAAAGTTAAAAAAAACATGAAATAAGGTAAAACACAAATATCAGCTTGGTCTAAAACTTTGACCTTTAGAAGTTTTTAATGGTAGGCTTCACTGTCCCACTGTTTTTTGTGCTGGGGTCCACTTGAGATTTAGATTTAACTCTTTTGGATATTGCCCTAAAATGATCTCTCTAAATGGATGAAATGTGTGGATACAAAACATACATCATGGTAGGGCCACGAGCGCCAGCGCTCGTCTTCGCACACCGGCCAATCCGCTTCCGAAAGGAAGGCAGGGGTATTTTGGTACTCAAATGTCGTTCGTACGTCCAACGTCTAAGTTGATAAGTTAAGTTTCGTATGTTAAAAAGCGCTGGACAAAAGGTGGCGTCTACAGTGGTAAATATCTCACCAATATACCGCGAGGTTTGCTATCTGACCAAAATGCCCTTTCTTTTCTTTCATGATTATTTTTTTTTGAGTGCGCCAGGGGTAACGGCCATTAGTGGGCCCAAGTGATGTATTCACTAGATCCGGACCGTCCATCTGATGACTCGTCTTCTGTTACAAGTGCGGCCCAAAAACCATACCAAATAAAAACTCACGTGGGCCACAGAACAGGGACAGATTGAGAGGGGAAGCCTACCCTTAAAATGGGACGCGGATCAGGCCGTGGTGTGTCGAAGTGTTGGCGCTGTGGGGCCAACGTGATTTATGTGTTTTACATTAATGCTGTCCATCCGTTTTGCCCCTCTCACTTTAGGGCATTAACCTAAAAATGAAGCAGATCCGAATCTCAAGTGGACCACACCATAGGAAATGGTGGTGATTGAAAGCCCACCGTTAAAAGCTACCTGGGGCCACAAAAGTTTTTTTTTTATTTATCAGGATGATGTTTGAGTTTTTCATTCATCCAAGTTGGCTTTAAAAAAATAAAATAACGGTGGGCCCTGAAAATGTTTCAACAGTAGGTGTCATTATCCCTACTGTTTGGGTGCGAGTCCTTATCTCAGTAGACTCCAGGGAGTTTCAACACAAGGTCTTGGGTTCGAGTTCGACACCGATAAGGGGTGAAATCCCATAAGGCGCGCGTGGTGTGTGTCAAGTGCTTGTGTAAAAATTAAAAAGACAAAAAGAAAAAGAGAGATCATCCCGGCATTGATATAAAACAAACATTATATGGGCCACAGCGCCCAGCACATCAACACACCACCCACCAAATCCACATCCTTTTATAGGGTGCGCTCTACCACGGCCATAAGTAGGGCACAAGTGATGTATTAATACAATCCGGACTGTCCATCTGATGAGTTGTCTCGTGTTACAGTCAGGGCCCAAAAAATCAGCCAAGACAAAACCTCAGGTAGACCGCAGAATAGGGATAGATTTAGAATCCATAGATGAAGGGTCAAGATAAAATTCGGGCTATTCACCAACTCAAGTGAGCCCGGGTGAGAATCCACGGTGATTGTCCCCTTCCTCCTTTTTCCCTCTGCTGTGGCCCACTAGGATGGGTCGCATCTGATAAACGTCTTATATGTGATGGATACACCACCCACATCTATCCGTTGCCAATGGAAGCTTATGCTGGTACATGCATTATTAAAACTAAATAGGTTCGTTGATGTCCAATTAGGTTGTCTTCTTAGGATTTATAATGTCAGCAGAAGAGATATGTGCATACCTAGAGAAAGTTAAAGTCATATTTGATTGGCCTAAACTAGGGAACATCTATGAGGTGTGAAGCTTCCATGGCTTAGTCACATTCTATCGTCGGTTCATTAGAAATTATTGCACGATTATGCTCCTATTACAGAGTGTACGAAGAAGAGAGAATTCATGTGATCGAAAGCCGCAGCTAAGGCTTTCAAAGAAATTAAGGGCAAGATGGTTGAAGCTCCTGTAATGCGCCGTCTCGACTTTTCTAAAGTCTTTGAGGTTATGTGTGATATGTCCGATGTTGGTATAGGTGAAGTCTTGAGTTAAGAGGGTCATCTTGTTGCCTATTTCAGTGAGAAACTGAATGAGGCAAAACAAAGATACTATACCTATGACAACGAGTTATATGTGATAGTATTGTCTTTGAGACATTGTCGCCACTACATCCTATTGTAGGAATTTGTCTTATTCTCTGATCATAAAGCCTTATGTTATCTTCACTCCTGTATAAAAATAAAAAAAAATAAAAAAATAAAAAAACCCAATGCATGCTAAGTAGGTTGCGTTCCTTCAAAAGTATTCGTTTATCTTGAAATAGAAGGTCGGAGTATAGAATAAACCAGCCGATGACCTTAGCTATAAAGTGGCATTGCTCAATTCTTTGAGTGTACGAGTTGTCGGCTTTGAGCAACAAAGAGACGAGTACCCCACATGTCCAGATTTTGGATCTACTTATACGTCACTGTTGAGTATTTAGTAAAGTGCGAGGGATTTCATGTTAAGAGATGGATTCATTTTTAAAGGAAATCATTTATGTATTCCCCATACATCTCTCCGTAAATTCCTTGTATGGGAGTTTCATTCGGGAGGGATGGCTGGTCACTTTGATCGCAATAAGACTATTGCCCTCATAAAGGACCGTTTCTATTGGCAAAGTCTCAAGCGAGATGTTGTCAGAATTTCAAAGCAATGTAAAATGTGTTAGATGGCGAAACAGCAAAAGAAAAATTCTGGATTATGTACACCATTATTTGTGCCACATGCTCCATGACAAGACATTAGCATGGATTTCGTGCTTGGGCTTCCCAATACGATTAAAAAGCACGGTTTCATTTTTTTAATTGTGGACTGCTTCTCTAAGATGGCGTATTTCATCCCATGTTTTAAAACTTCGGATGCATCTAATAGTGCTAAGGTCTTTTTCGATGGTGTGGTCCGTCTCCATGGTTTACCTAAGACCATAGTGTCTGGCCGTGATATCAAATTTACCAGCTATTTTTGGAAGACACTATGACACATGATGGGAACATGTTAGTAGTTTTCTACTACATACCAGCCCTAAACTGTAATGCTCCAGTTTTCAAAACCTGAGTATATTACTTGTTTTTCAAAAACCTAAGTGTTAGCCTTTAAAATTCAATCCAAATTTAAACCATCTTATCAAATATCAAAGTTCACAGCAATTGTTGGCGGAGTAAACCATACATTGTATAAAAATATTCTGATCATCACAAAATTTCAAATGTAACACCCATACAAGACTTACACAATCCCAAATAACAAAATTCATTAAATAAAAACAGGAATCTATCAACTAGTGATGGAGCTTAATATGGGTCGCAGGGACTCCATCTAGCTCCTCAGCTATCCAATCTACTCTAACGACCTAGTGAATAACATCGACTCGCTCTATACCTGCATTAACTGATATGGTTTGATAGTGTCAATGACTATCGCAATAAGGAGCACCCTCTAAGATTACACACTCATCATTCATAATCCAGGATAGATCGCAAGTCATAAGAATGGATATATTAAGCAACGCAATTCATATTCATGATTATATACTAAAAAATTAAGCCAATCAATATAATCTCAACATTAAGGAAATGTAGTAGCAATTGCAATGCAAGTGAACGTGTCTAGAGAGTCAAACAATCAATCATACAACTTTTTATTGCATTCGAAAATCACATTGTACGCGAACTCCGCAAAATGAATAGGAAATCAAGCTTTAAACCCCTACTTCACCCGAAAATCATATTGTATGTGAACACCACAAGATGACTAGAAAATTAATAAGTGAACTTCAGCTCTACCTGAAAATCACAATGCGACCGAACACCGCAAGATAAAGAGAGAATTAACATACAAACATCTACTTCACCCAGAAATCATATCGTACATGAACATCAGAAGATGACTAAAAAATCGATAAGCGAACTCCCGCTCTACTCGAAAATCACAATATGATTGAACACCACAGATGAAGAGAGAATCAACATACAAACTCTAGACCACCTGGAAATCATATCATACGTGAACACCACAAGATTACTAGAAAATCGATAAACGAATTCCCTCTCCATCCGAAAATCACAGTACTACTGAACACTGCAAAATGGCTAGAAAACCAACATACAAAACTCTACTTCACTCAAAAATCGATAAACGAACTTCAACTCCACCCGAAAATCACCGTACAACTAAATATTGTATAACGATCCGAAAATCAACAAGATATGTGAATATAACCAACAAGCCATAAAAGGGCGCCAATGTTCCATCAAAGTTACGAAGGGCAAATAATGTGATCCAAGCCATGTAAGGCAATGTGCGATCCAAGCCATATAAGGAAGATATGCAATCCAAGCCGCGTAAGTCAAATATGGACCGTAAGATGGTAAGTTCGTGACAGGTTCCATTCATACCATCACTTAATCGCAAGCAGCAAACATACAATTAATTAACAAATATATAACTAAAGATAATAACAAATTTGATGCAGGACGGCCTAAATTAGAATGCATGTGTGAGCACAGAAATTATCTGATGAAATAAACTAAGCAAATCAATTGAAATATTCAATATTCCACATCATTGTAAAGATAATAACAAAGGAAACATACAATGGTTGAAAACCATCGTTACAATCCTGCAGTACCGTATTCAAATCATGCATGGATTGGATCTAGCGAGGGATGAGACCTCCCAATCTTATATGGTTTTAATCCAACAATCAATGCAGCTTTTCTAGTGTAGGAAATCAAAGGATTTCTAAAATAGGAACGACTAAAAAATCTGAAAGAGGGTTGGGATCAATTCTTAGATTTTCAGGGTAAAGGGACTTTAAGAATCTAATTTTAAACAGTAGTAATTAAAGAATACTAGGTATAGAAAGAGAAGAATGTTGGATGGTTAGAAACAGAATTTAGAAGAAGAGAAGAGATTAGGGGAAGAGAAGAAATTATGACAGAGAGAAAGGGAAAGAAGGCACCAAGCTTTCATTAAAAACATCATTAGGTTTAGGGTAGAAAACACCCTATTTATAAAATTTGGATTAACAAAGAAATGACTAAACTACCCCTATAACAAAAAAAAATGCGTAAAACAAAGCTTTCTAAAAAATCTCGCATAATAGATCAGTCTTCTAACTCATCCTACACGTGTGTCCTCCTAATGTGGGGCCTTCAATTAATCCAGGGACACGTGTAAGGTTTTCGAAATCCTCCTTGGTTATACCGCGAACCATCATTGAGCTATAAAGATGTATTCGTCGGCCACCTTTGTCTTTGATAAACTTTGAAATGTCTGATGTCCTCATCACTTATTTAAGTCAGTGTAATCTACATAGACCAGCCATTTTTCACTGGCCTTTTTTACCAGCATAGCGTTGGCCAACCAATTAGGATAGTAAATCTCCTCGATGAACCTGACTTCAAGGAGTTTGTTGACATTTAATCGATGGAACATAACTTTTGGGTCTATGTCGAGCATATCCTTGTGGGACCAAGCAAAGACATCAACATGTTGTCGTAGTAGGTCGGTTATTTGCGCTAGACGTCCTGGCTCAAGCAACGACTCCACCTAAACTGTGCAAAATAGGTCAGACTTGGAGAGTTGTATTGTAGCGAGGTCTTCTAGCGGCAAACCGCTTTTGGTAGTCTCCCATCACAAGTCCAGGGAGGTAATTTGCATTACCTACTATTGTTTCGCTTTTGCTCGAAACACTGTTAAGTAGCATTGTCGGGCCTTATGCCTATCGCCCCTGACCTGGGCAGCCCCCATGCTTGATTGAAAATTTCATGGTGAGGTGATAAGTAGACACCACAACCCTCATGGTATGCAAAGATGGCCTGCCCAGAATCATATTGTAAACTGAGAGGCAGTCTACCACAAGGAAATCGACCATGATGGTGGTCTGGTTAGCACCCTCGCTAGCAGTTACAGGTAATAGGATACTTCCTTCAGAGGTCACCTTTTCCCCTGCGAAGCCAAGTAAGGGCATTTGGACCGGTCGCAGTCTGGATCTTTCGACCCACATATTATTGAATGCGGTGACAAACAAAATGTTAGCCGAGCTGCCGGTGTCGACCAGTATTCGATGTACCTCATGGTTGGCCTCGGTCACGGTGACCACTAAGGTGTCATCGTGCGGGTGGTTGAGTCCTCAGGCATCCTCTTCAATGAATGTCAGGCTTCATGAGTTCAGCCTTTGTTCCTTAATGGATCTACGGTAAGGTAAACATGATACTCTCTCTAGTTGTCGGTCATGTTTGAGCATGAGCTCAGCGTGCCCAATTTGAGTCTTCACCCTCAGTAGTTCCGCCAAGGATGGTGCGTATTTCGCTCGTCGCTTCAATGTTGTTTTACTCATCGTAGCGCTTTGGCTGCTTGGTCGGTCGATCTTCCCTTTCTTTGTCGACGAATTCATGTAGATGTCCCTTTAAAATAAGGGATTCGATTTCTTTTTTAAGGTCAAAACAGTCAGCTATGATATGACTATGATCTTGATGAAAATGGCAATACTTCCTCTTATCTCTTTTCTCAAAGTCAACCTACATCTTGCTTAGCTATCTCAAGATCCTCTTGTCTCATACTTCCATGAGTACCTATTCTTACGTGGTATTCAAGGGAGTGTACCCGTGGAAGCGACTTTCCGGGTGTCAGCTTGGTCACTGGCCGATGCTCTAGTCATTTTCCTTTTTTCTCTTGGGGTTGGAAAAGGGGGTGAACAAAATGTCGGTCAAGCTGCTGGTGTTGACCATTATCTAATGTACCTTATAGTTGGCCATGGTCATGGTCACGGTCACTACCAAGGCATCATCATGTGGGTGGTAGAGTCATCAGGAATCCTCTTTAGTAAAGGTTAGGATGTATGAGTTCAGCCTTGTTCCTTAATGGATCTGCTAGTAAGGTAAACATGATGCTTTTTCTCGTTGTTGGTCGTGCTTCGAGTATGAACTCAATGTGCCTGATTTGAGTCTCCACCCTCGGCAGGTCCACCAAAGATGGTGCGTATTTCACCCGTCGCTTCATTGTCATTTTTTTCATCATGTCGCTTTGACTGCCTAGTCGGTCGATCTTTCCTTTATTTGTTAATAAATTCATGTAGATGTCCCTTCTAAATAAGGCATTTGATTTCTTCTTTAATGTTAAAACACTCAGCCGTGTTATCACCATGATATTGATGAAAATGGTAGTACTTCCTCTTATCTCTTTTCTCAGAGTCTGCCTTCATCTTTGCTTGCCATATCAAAATCCTTTTGTCCCGTACTTCCATAAATACATGTTCTAGGGTGGTATTCAAGGGAGTGTATCTATGGAAGCGACTTTCTGAGCGTCGGTTGGGTCGTTGGCTGTTGCTTTGGTCATTTTCCTTTTTTCTCTTGGGGTTGGCAATGGGTGGTTCTCCCTCTTCCTTTTGCTTCATGTCTCTTGCTAAGCTATTTTCGCCTTGAGTAGCCCTCTGCGCACTGAAAAAGAACAAGAATATGTACTGGATCCATGTGACTTACTATTCGATTTGATTTGGCTGGGTCAATTAGTTGGTTTCTTGCAATTCTCACTTTAACACCAAATTTCAAGTATATTTTAATGAAAAGTGACTATCTATTAACCAGTATCATCAAAAATAGAAAATCAAAATAAACATCTCAGATCAGTATAGAATCATTTGTGTAAGACCCGTATCCTAGTCCGTACCGTTCCATAGGCTTCCGCGGTCCTCCCGGTCGAATTCTGACAACCTTCGACCTGTATCCGACGTTTGCGCGCAATCCTAAGCCGAGACCTGCATACCGAAGTCGGATCAACCCGAAACTTGTATCTTAGCGACCGCGCTGTTGCCGCGGGTCCAACGTCGTGACTCGCGCACCAATCCGATACCCGGGCTAGAAGATGTGGGCCGCGCGTTGCGAATTTCGAGGGAATCTCTATAACATGTCCCATCAATCAATCAATCAATCAATGTTAAGTACAAGTCATACCCCAAGTACAACAACCCATCCCTTCCCATTCCCAAAGTCAACTCTCTCTTTATCTCTACCCATCCTTTCTTACAACCCCATCACTCCACCCATTACCCATCACCCCATCCCTTTTCACCCATCACTTCCCTCTCTCTCTCATTCCATCTCTTCACTCCCAAGCAACAAAGCATCTCACATCCAAGCCTCCCCAAGCTCTCTTCCAAAAATAACAAGTGTGGCCCACTCTCTCATCTCTCATCCCCACCATTAAAACTCTATCATCCACCGTCAAAAGTTGAGCATATGAGCTAAGGAGGCTAAGGGACCAAGAAGAAGATCGATAGGTGGGTGATCTAACCGTCAATTTTGTTATTTGAGTGCCCACATTATGGTGGGACCCATCTTGATGTATGCTTTGTATTTAGGGAGGGCCCATAGTAGCGGAGTCCCTCCCCTTCTCACTGATCTCTCTCTCTCTCCCTCTTTTTTTTCTCTCTCTCTCTCTATCTCTCTTACATGGATGATAGTGTGGTTGTGTGTGTGGCCCACCATGAAGTGTACATATTATCCATGCCATTCACCTTCATGGGACCCACCTGACAGATGGGTTGGATCTACGCCATCCAGCCCGTTAGCGGGCCTGGATGGAAGGAAAAACACAAATATCATATTAACCCAAATCAGGTGGGCCACGTCCATGCGGGACCCACCTTGATTTTATATTCAAGCCATCCGTTCAGCGTCGCTGGACGTGGGTTAAGTGAACGTGAACTGATAGTGGGATGTCCTAACAAGCAAATATATATATATATATATATATATATATATATATATATAATATTTATTTAAGGTTTGGGTGGACCACTCATACAGGCCCCACCTTGATGTATGAGTTTAATCCACGCCGTCCATCCCGTTCCCTAGTTCATTTTAAGCGTTGAGCCGAAAAAATGAAGTTAATCTGATTTTCTGGCGGGCCATAGCATAAAAAACAGTATTTTCTACCATTGAAATCCACTCTGATATTTCTACACACCAAAACACATTGAATATTGGGCTTGATGGGTCTGTCTTGAGCTGTAGAGTGCAATGGCTGGGCTGGATTCACCTAATGCGGCCCCACCTACGAAAAACCTCAAAAGTGCATGTTTTAAACCAAAAAAATTTAAACAACAGCAGCAGACGCGCTGACAACCAAGGACGCCCAGTAGCATCCTGCTGTGTGGGCGCTGGAGGCAGGGGTCCCAACCGTGGGCCCCACCGTGATGTGTGTTGTAATTAACACCTTGCATTTGGGTGGGCCCCATTTAGGCAGTGGGCCCCCCTAATAATCAGCAGTATACAAACTCAGGTGGCCTACGTCATAGGAAATAGTGGATTGAACGGCTACCATTGAAACCCTGTTTGGGTTCACAGAAGCTCTGAATCCTTATGAAATTTATTTTTCCTCTTCATCCAGGGTCTGTGTGACCTTACCAACGTTGGATGGAAAATAAATGTTATGGTGGGCCACACGTGTGGACCCACCCTATGAAACAGATTGGCTAGAGTGCCACACACTAGCTACATAATTGGTGTACGTGACATCACCAAGTTACGTGGGTCCCACCTGTTTCATTCACGCCGTCCATCTATGGGACCCACCATGATGCACGGGTTATATCCAAGCCGTCCAACCATTTTGAAGGCTCATTTTAAGGCTTGAGACTAAAAATAAGACAGATCTAGGATCAGGTGGACCACATTTCAGGAAGCAGTGGGTTTGAACGTCCACCATTAAAACCCTTGGACTATAAGGTTTGGACCAATATGATATTTGTTTTTCCCTCTTAATTCAAGTCTTTAAGACCTTATGATTAGATTAGGTGAGAAATAGACCTCATAGTAGGCCCCTATGAATTGATTAAATAGTGAAAATTATCTCCACTGTTACTCGGGGTATGGTCCAAATAATCCTTCAATATGACTCTTTTTGGGTATGTGATGAGGCCCATCTTGATGTATTTATGGCCTATTGTTGAGGCCCACCTTGATGTGTAGAAGGTATGTTGTTGAGGCCCACCTTGATGTGTATGAGGTATGTTGTTGAGGCCCACTTTAATATATGAGGCCCAAGTGGTGTTGCCCATTTGATGTATTTGACTCGGCCCATTCAACTCGGCATATTTAACTCGGCCTATTCAACTCGGCCCATTCAACTCAGCCCATTCGACTTGGCCCAGTTGATTCGGCCCCTTTGATTAGGCCCGATGTGATATATGAGGCCTGATGTTGAGGCCCACCTAGGTATATATGAGGCCCATGTGATGTGGCCCATTTGATGTATTTGGAGCCCTTGGGTCGACGCCCAACGGGATGTACATAAGGCCCATTGCGATGTGAGATCCCACCATGATGCATGTAATGATGTTTTGATGGTCATGCCTTGGGAGCAATGATGGTTTGATGTCCACATTGTAAGGATGATATTTATTAAATGTCCACATTGTTACTCTCCCTAGGGCCCATTGATAGGCTCATACTTGTAGTGTGTAGGCCGTCTAGGCCCATCTTCATTATGAATAGAGCCCACCACCATATAACATGTTTAGTATAAATCCATGATTCATGCTCATACGCATCATATATATGCTTGATATAAGGAGTGACTGATCATGGCATATGCCTTCTGGCAGATTATTTATGGGCTCCCTGACAGGCGAAGTTGCCCTACATGAGCGCGCGGTATGTACATGATTGCTGCATGACTGGTAGTATGATTCATGCACTTCGCATTTGTATGACATGATTACTGCACGCCCTAGCGATATCAGGGTTGTGGCCTCCATAGGTATATCGTGGATGGTAGGATTGGACACCGAAAATACTGTTTCTAGCATCGGGGCGTCATAGATATCCTTGGGTGAAAATCATTAAACCCGATAATACTAGAGGATGACTCCAACGTTGAGACCGAGTTGATACATGAGCGCACGAGGGCCGAATACCAGGAGGCCGCGTCTCCCACTGTATCGCAGTCGGTTGGAAAGGAGTGTCGCCTTACTCGCCCAAGGGTAGGAGGTATCACTAGACTAAGTTTGACCAGCTCGTAAATGAGTCCGCTATCGACGTGCCGGATAGATATTGGCAAACTATTAGCCAGACGAATAGTGAGGTTTCTTACGCTCACTTGGACTACGCGCCTGAGAAAAGAGCAGTACCATTTAGAGTGTATTAAACCCCAGTGATTATCCAGAATGAGAACTATACTGATATTTGATGAGCTGTATTGATATGAGGATTGGCATGCTTGAGTTGCATCTCGCATCACATGGTCTTGATATGACCGATATCATTAATGTTTTGCACCGCATAGCCTTGTATGGCTGATTGCATTCATGTACCCATCAGCATCATTCCGCATTACTCTGGCATTGCATTCTGAGCACGTTCATACTACGCACACACTTACACCACCCTCTAAGCTTTCTATAAGCTTATGCACGATTGATGCGTGCAGGTGACGCCAGGACGTAGTCATAGCCTCGCCGTAGTTGGAGTGTGCAGTCGAGCTTCTGGAGTTTCTGTTATTTTCATTATCTTGTATCTCCCTTTTATAAGCATTGTACTCAAAAAATTTTATCATAGTGGATTTTGTGATGATGTTCTTGTGGCTTTTGTTCGTGGGTTATGCTTATGGTTATGCACATTACGAATCAAATCATGTTTGAAATACTCCTTGTAGGATCCCAGGATCGGAACCTGGTGTATGGGTGCTGGGAGCCGAGAATGGGGGTACTATGGAGGCTGTCAGTGCTGAATTCAGCGATCGAAATTTTGTGAGCCCGGTTTCTGAGTTTGGGGCGTGACAATTTGGAATATTATTATCATCTTGAAATCATCATCTTCATCTTACGGAATCTTTGAATCCCTTCGCTAAATCTTACTCCCTAAAGATACAATTTATCAAATTTATTCGTTCTAAGTCGGAATAACTTGTATTCAAACACTTTATAGGCAATAAAATTAACCAAGGTGGACCTAAGTTTGTTTGTTTTTTTTTTCTAGTTTTAGGTTCGAAAGTATCACAAAATCGGGGATTTGATCCTATTGTTCATCATTTCTAAGTTTAAATTCAAAATCATACACACAAGAGGAAATTTAATCCTACAGTACAGTTTCTAAGTTTTGAGTTTTAAAGTGTAGCAAATCGGGGAGTTTGATTTTAGATTTCATTATTCCTAATTTACTAAATTTCTTCCACTGTTGTATATTCCTAAAATTTAGAAAACCTTATTCAGGCCCAAACATCAAATCCTAAGTTTCTTAACACATAGTTATTATGGTTTGTATAGTCTGCATTCCCAAGGTCCTGGTTATCTCAATACACCGCTCTGATACCAACTTGTAACGCTCTAAAAATTCGACATTTGAGTACATAGACTCCGCGCCCAAGTTCCCCTATGTTAACTTAATAAAATGCACATGTGTCGTCATTCTAATTCACATTAAGTTCATGCACAAATAATCAAAGTTACACAAGTCAACTCAGCGGAATCAAAGCGAGGTAGAGATAATAAAAATTAATAAAAACAAGAAAAATAGTCAAAGTACAGTGGAAAAGTGTATCCGCCCAAATGAAGATTATACAAGCCACAATATATATACCGAAGATGATTAAAGTGTAAAGTTTTCAGTTTACGCCCGATTCTCTAAAACATAACGGTGGTGGCACAAGCCGATCTAAGCCTACCCGTCTGAGGTCTCATTAGTACCTGCATCAATGATATGCTTGGTTGGTGTTTTAAAGCACCATGTGGGAGGGAGTAGCTAACTCAGTAGTTCTATTAGTTTTAAGTTACGCATGTTATCAACTCAGTCAACGCAGTTAATGATAAAGAAGACATCAAACATTTCCTAAATACTCTTGTTAAATACTTAAATGAAGTTGTGGAATGATGCATGTGCCTTACAATTTAACACTCTCTTATAAGCGACTTCAACAACTTTTTCGCAAATGCCAACACTTTCTCACAAGTGACTCTAACACCAAATCGTAACATATCCTAAGGTATGAAAGATTAGCCAAGTGATTATTAATTTTAATTCATGGAACAGATTGACGAAGCTAGGATACCAATGTTATATCACGAGTCTTTATCAGGATCACATGGCTTATTGAGGCATGTAGTAGTTCCTCACAAGTGTCCCTTGATCCAAATTTAGGTATCACCCGTTTATTTTACAAATCAACAATTCTAAATGTATGACATTATACCCAGAGGTGTAAGGATTAAATCGATATGTGTCGTCACCCAAATGTTCACAACCCCAAGTGTAGGGTCACGATGTAGTAATAATCTCGATGAGATCGAAGTTGAATCCACAAGGACTGAACCTGTGTGCTTCTAAAAATAACTAGAATCAGAACTAGAAGAAGATCTAAACCTAAATATGGAATATTAAAGAGAGTAAATATAAGTGATTGTGAAAACTATCAATTAAAGGTGGGAACTAGGGTGCCAAGGATCCATTTGTAGCAATTCGGACACTACCTTGCTTGATTTAAAGACACAATTGGAATTAGAGTCCTATCTTATCCAATTGGTAAGAGAGATGGTCAGAACTTTGAACTTCTTATTGATCTAGTCTTAATGAATGAGAGTTGTGAGGATTGAAAGTGATTCCATCAACCAACCATGCTCAGGAGACAATGGCCAACAACAGGATATACCAATCCCATAACTAATCATAGGAGAATTGTGAAGATTAGGAAGGATTCCATCACCTTACCATGCCCAAGGGATGATGGTGAACAACGGGACTTACTAAGTTCACAATCTCAAATCAAGAAAAAAAGATATTCGAAACAATTGTAGATCTATTGCAATTTGTCACAATAAACCATTTAAAACTAAAAATATTTCTTAAATAAGAACAAAAATCTATAAGGTTTAATAAAAACATGAATTAAAGCAAAGGAAACATCTTAATCACGTTACAAGCTTCACTTCTTAGCCCTAGTTAAGAGGTTTAACCAACCATAGACATGATTGAACTAAAATCTCTTAAGAAAAGCATAAAAACAACTAAGGAAGAAGAAAAAAAATCACAGACGGCGGCTCCACCTTTTTTCTCCACTCTTCAAACCCTAGAAGATGCCTAAGAATATCCTTGGGACTCCTGTTTATAGTTGTGAAACTCCAACTTCCGCACCGAGTTGGAAAAATCAGAAACTGCCTCAAATGTACGTAGTCCACACAAAATCTACATAACCCTTTACTAGTCGAGGACAACCTTCGACTGGTCAAGGGTCACCTTTGACTGGTCGAGGATGACGAGAATTTAGAGGATAATGTTGCTGGAGTTCGAGTCGAGGATTCCTAGGCTAGTCGAGCATGAGCCAGGACCGGTCGAAGCTTAGACTAACCGAAGCTTAAACTAGTCGAGGATCACAAAAATTCACTTCAAACTTCGATTCTCTTCATTCCTCACTTGGTTTTCTTGGATCTTTGGCATGTGAATTCTTCATTCTCGGTCTTTTAACATCCAATTTTTTGCTAGGTGATTCTTAAGCTTCAAATCCATACTTTTAACATTTTTTTCAATCTAAGCTCTCAAATTCACCTTGCAACAAAACATGTATAAAATAGACTATTAAGCATCATCATGTTCATAAAACCAAGATATAAATAGGAGAGAATATGCAATATTTGACACTTAACACCAAACATCGAGTATGACCACTCAAATATGAGGTGTAGGCTTTTCATATAAAACCAAGTCATCACAAAAAATAGCTCGTCACCCAATTCCATGCACACCCAAGTCGTTCAAACGGTACTCTGGCACGAAACCATCGGCTAAGTAATTTGATGGAGGTCGTTCGAACAATGATTCATCACCTTCATTAGTGCTCACAGGTCACTACGGGGAGACTCGTCACCCCGGCATAAGCTGACAGCTCGGACATATTATCCCATACTACCATGCCCGACTCATGAGTCTTAGTGGGATCATATCACACTAATGGTTATGAATGGATCCATCCATTGGGAACGAGGTATCTTACATTCTAATTGGTTATGTAACACATTGTGAACACACATTATCAGTTCGCTAGTAGACTAATTTGATTGACATAGGAGAATCCTAGCAGAACCGGTATTGGGTGCAAGCATCCCGTGTAGTCTAACTACTGTCGGTTGTCTATGTTCAACCCGAGTTGATCCAACGAGCCTAGGGTGGCCGCCCCAACTCGGGCCACCCCTTTAGTTCAGGCCGTTAGCCAATTGACCTAAGATCATAGCAGTCCTAAGTATTTCTGTATGCTAAACACTACATAATGCAATTATAACATATGAGCATTCATAAAGCAGTATTAAATCAAACACATGAGCATGCATATGGTACTGTATTCACTAAACATGTGAGCATCCATATAGTACTACATTCACTAAAGCATTATATCAAACACATGAGTATGCATAAAGCAATACAACTAATTAAACATTAAATCAAGCATGTGAGCAGCGACAAAGCAACACATTCCACCACTCAAATATTTATTCAAATTAACATGTGAGCATCCATATCCAAACAATAACATATGTTGTGATCAAATCAAAGTATGAACATGTTAGCACATACCAAGTTATCTATAAACAATAAATCATTAACTGAGACCCTCAAGGGTTGATAAACGAAAACCTATGAATAATGGTCTACACCTTGTGACGATTCGCCCAATCCAAGATACTCCTAAGGTTAGGGTTTTGGAGAAAATTGTTGAAAAACTTAAATAAGCATACAAGCTTGTGAGATTAAGGATAAACAATTGTTGAAAACCTTAAATTACAAGTGAAACTCAATGCTTACCTCTAATTATTGTCAGGAAAGCTCCGATGATGGCTCTTGTTATGACGAGGTAGCTAAAGAGGAGATGAGAGGGTGGAGGTGCACCAACACTCACGTCCCAGGCTCTCTTCCCTCCTTTCTCCTCTTTCTCTTCTCCCTTTCCCCCATTTTCTCTTGTTGAAATTCATATGGGAGGAGGAGGTGCCCAAATAAAGGCTCTATATAGTGTTGGAAGTAGTGCAAATACTTTAAGGCCTAAGTTTTCATTATGTTAGCCCTATGGGAGGGTGTTTCTAACATTTGGGGCCCACTATGGGGTGTATGGGTTGATATACACCATAGGATAGTTAGCCCTAATGATGATCTATGTATGAATATGATTAGATCACCATTTGGATGCGTCGATTGACGAGTGTGATCAGAAGTCTATTCGACGGTCATGGATGGTCGATCGGGGTCGCGGCTATACGGATATGTGAGAGAAAATATCTTTAGTTGATACTACAACTTTAGCCATGAATCAATGGTCCGAAAGTTACAACTTTATGAAAAAACAAAGGGACTAGTTTCACTTAAGTTCCAGATTTTCATATAAGGTATTTGCACAACCCAAGCACTCACCTTGCGAGTCCAAGTTGAACGATTCGAGATGCGATCTTGGCTCAATGTCTTGCGATAGACGTCAAGCCCACTAAGACGAACATATTTCTGTAGCCTCGGGTTTAGTGACCCACTAACGAGCGGTTTAAAGCTTATTCAGATAATCAATGCATTTTTGGAATGAATTGGGTAGCGAGATTTCTTGTACGTAATGATTAGGGTTTGGATTAGCTAAGTTCATAGTGTGGCCTATTCACAACTAGTATAAATGACGATTCAATTACAATCACTCTAAGCTATTAGTTCTTAGGTTAAAAGGATAAGTGGGTCAGTTTGGTTTTTAATTAAGATCTGGCCACTAATTATCTCAAATTTTAGTAGGTCTTTATTTAGTTGTAGCTGTCTTGATTAGTTAGCGATAGGTCGGCTAGATTTCGGCTCTTTGTGAGTAAATCACGTTGTTAAACTCGATGTTTAAGTGATCGGATGGATTTTTTAGCTTCATATAGTTGATTAATAAGATTTGTGTGGTTCTTTATTGGTACTCGTGTATAGGCTAACATTGAGTGCTAATGGTCAGTAAGTGACAACGTAAGTTAATTATAATGAAAAAATTCAAGGGTATTTAAAAATTTAGAATATAAAAAATCTGGGTCGTTATAAGGGGCTCTTAGTTTCTTCGAGAATGGCATTCATGGAGGCAAGGCCCTTGGTTCGGTAGGCTAGTTGGATGTCCCCGAGCTGATCTTGGATTTCTTTTAGTTCTGCCTCTCACGGGATCTCGTTCTTTGCTGTGACTTTCGGGGCTTTTCCTTGAGCTCACATTCTCTTTTCCAGTGCATGTCGCAAATCTGATTCAGCAAGCTCAATGGTTCTCAAAGTTTGCGTGGGAATGCACTTGCTTCTCGCTAGTTGATCTTTTGCTATATATGATACAAGAGGTATAAGCCGGGGGGAGGGGGGGTCATCTAGGAGAGGATGATGTCTCTATAATATTCTCATGATACGGTCGATGTTGTCGGTCACGGCTTTGACTTGATTTTTCAAAGAGACAGACCAACTTCCCCTATTCCGAGATCTCTACGCGATCACTGGGGGAGTAGGGTCAAGTTGGGGGCTTAAATTTGAAGCATGCGGGTTTTCAGGTTGTTCTTCTAGTATTGGCTTGACGACGGTTGCCAATGCTCTTCTTTTTCCCTTAGTCATCTTAGATGTGGGAAATAAAAGGGTAGCTAGGCCTGTTGATGTTAGAGGGAACTTTTAATGATTATGCTGTCGTTCCCACATACGACACCAAACTGTTATAACTTGAATCTGGTTGAACCCGCAACTCCACATGTAGGCAACTGAATACCTGCACTAGTGGGAAACAAATGGATAATGGGGCCGCCAGTTATGGCGGGGGACCTTCCGATGCCCAAGTCGGGTAGATGAACCTAGAGTGGGTATGGCTGGAGCTGAGATTTTTCGTGCATACCTCTTCCCTCCAATGGGGTGATGTATTTATATATTTTCTAGGCATCTTGCGTATTTAAGTGGATCTGATAGATACATTGGGGGAACCCATATTGGAGTGGGAATACGTTCTCAAGAACATCTCCAATTTTGCCTTGATCGGCGTGATTTTTGGTTAGGATCTCGTCGGATCGATTCTATTTTTATACGCTGTGAGATTCTCTCCCGATATTTCTATTATAAGGTCGCTGTCAGTATTTAAGGTTGAGGTCGGTATCAAAAGTTGAGGTCGGTATATGAGGAAGACCTCGGCTAATTAGCTGGGTTGAGATAATTATGTTGGTTGATGAATCTTATTATCGAGCTAGGTTGACGAGTTCAGCTTGACTAACGAGTTCTTTGTCCATATTGGCCTTTTTATGGTAGATACATCATTGGCTCGGAGAGATTGCTCAATTGTTGTTTGCCATGTATCTCATGTGATTGATTAGTTTAATTTTTCACCACATGAGTGATTTAATTCACACTATTAAAAACTTTTTTAATGCCCACAAAAGTTTTGGATTAAGCTGCTATTTGTATATTCATTCATAGAATATAAGTCTACGTGGCTCTATCAACGAGTTGGATAGAAAATAAACATTACAGTGCTTTAGAGAGATTTTAATGCCAGGGGTTCAGTTACCACTGTTTTCCAATTGTGTGCCCATACGAGATTTGAATCCCCTCATTCTTGGGAACATGTACTGAAAAGGGTGGAAAAACAGATGGACGGCGTGGATATACGGTATATACGTATACCAAGGTGGGCCCAGTCAGGGCCTTACACACCGAGCTGATACCATGCCTCATCTAATCCACACACATGTATACGTGTACGGCATGGCACGTGCCCTCAAAATCTATCTTAAGACGGCGTGTAAATCACAGTACAATGACGTCACCGAAACGTAAGTGGATTGGCTGGTGTGCCTAACCCCCGTTATATAGCTGCTGTATTTAAGTCAGCAAGTTCTGTGAGTATGATCACAAGGTATGTGCTATATCCAAACTGTCTATCCATTTGGCGAGTTTTTCTTAAGGCTTGTAACAAAAAAGACTACAGATCTAATTATCAACTGGACCACACTGCAAAAAGCAGCAGGGGATTGACTGTCTACCATTGAAAGCCTTTTTAGGGTTAGAAGTTTTGGATCAGTGTGAAATTTGTTTTTCCTCTTCATTCAGGTCTTTGTGACCTAACGGACAAAGTGGATGGAAAATAAACGTTATGGTGGGCCCTACAATATTTTTAACAGTGAAAATCATTATCTCTGTTGCTATCGGTAGTGTGGTCCAGATGATCTTTGGATATGATTAGTTTTTTGGATAATGCTCTAAAGTGATCTCTAAAAATAGACAAACGGTTTAGATATAATAACTACATCATTGTGAGGCCCGTAAAACTTTGATCTCCTTTGAACCGTTCGTATAACTCAGGGCTCGCCGAGCGTCGGTGCTCGTCTTCGCACGAAGTTTCTGCACTGGGATCGTAGGTGGGCCCACCATGATGTTTTTCAGGAATCCACTCTGTTCATCCAATTTTTGAGATAATTTTAGAATATGAGACCAAAAGTGAATAGAATCCAAGACTTTAGTGGGCCGTGTTAAAGGAAAATGTGGTTCGGTAAATTTCTACGGTTGAAACCTCCCTGGTTTTGACATTAATGTTTACGTGACATCCATACTGTTAATAACGTCATTCCTGCTGGGATGAACTGAAAAAATAAATATTAGCATGATTAAAACTTCTGTGGCTCCACGAATATTTCAACTGTAGACGTTCAATTATCACTTTTTCAGCCTACTTGAGCATTGGATACGGTTCATTTTTAGCCTCATGTTGTAAAATGAACACACAAAACGGATGGACGGAGAGGATTTCGTACAAACATCGTAGTGGGTCCCATATGGCTTGCCAGCGCAGGAACTTCCTGCGAAAGGCTTTCGCAGGAAATCCGCGTCCTCAGTTTCCAAACCGACGCGAGAAGCCCACCTAAACCCATTTCTCCTCTCTGTCAAAATTGGATTGCGTATTGTGTAACTTAGTACACTCTTATCGTACTGAGTAAAATCTGTTGGGCCCACCGTGAATGCATGTGGTTTATCCACACCGTCCATTCGTTTTTCCAGATCCTTTTAGGGTTCAACCCAAAATGGTTTATCCACACCGTCCATTCGTTTTAGGGGGTTTATCCACCGTGAATGCATGTGGTTTATCGTACTCTGTCTCTCTTTCTCTCCATTCTCACCAAAATCTCTCTCTGTTTTTTTTTTAAATTTAAAATTTTAAATTCATTTTTTCCACATCTTCATTCCCTTTTTCATGCCAGATTTCAAAACCATCTTCAACAATTTGCCGCCATTTCCTTCCATTCGAGAAACTCCACTCCAACACACACCTACAACCCATCTTCCCCTTTTCTTTTACCTCTCTCTCTCTTTCTGTTTCGATTTTCATTTCAGATTACAGCAAACGATCTAACGGACGGAAAAAAAGATTCAACATCTTCCAATGGACGGTCTGGATTTGGCTGCTTTCTAAGATCAGCTTTCGATAAGGGATCGACATTGAGGCCTGGGAGCCGCGCAGTTGAATCCAGCCATGGTGAGTTCTAGGGTTTCGCATTCCCTTTTTTGGTAGAACGCCCCCTTTTCTCTCTTGGTAATGATGTGCATGTCTCTTATAACAATGTTACGATAGACCAATCATTATAACTTTGGACCATCCACCATCTGCATTGTGGTTCACTGTTTGGACGGCCTTGATTGACGTGGGTGCATGTCAATTGCCATTTATCATGTGGATGTGTTGCTAATGTTCCCTCACAGTGCAAGAAGCTTCAACCATAGTCGGGAGGGTGGTTTATTGCATTTTGATATTTGTGTTGTTTTTGAATTGTAGTCGGATATTAGGAAATGGTTCATGAGACAAAATGACAAAGGCAATGCAAATGCAACAAAGCCCACGAAACCTGCTGCAACCACCTCGTCGCCTGAGAAACCGTCCCCTCCTGTGGCACAATCCAGCAAAGCTGTAAGTATCTGAATTTATCCTTTCATATTCGCTGAATTTATTTTTCTTTTGTTGTGATGTAGTTTTACCATGTCATATATTGGTCAAGAAAACTGAATATTATTTCCTTTCATAAAGACTGAAAAAGAAAAGAAAAAAAGAAATGCAAGCATTGCAGTTGTGTTTTTATTTTCCAAAAGATCGCTGAGGTAATGCTCGCAGTGTAACTTTTTTGGGGAAGAAAGCTGAAGAATGTGCAGATTGTATTTGAGTTTTTCCTGTTATCCATAAAAA
Organism: Magnolia sinica; assembly: GCF_029962835.1. NCBI lineage: Eukaryota > Viridiplantae > Streptophyta > Magnoliopsida > Magnoliales > Magnoliaceae > Magnolia > Magnolia sinica. The sequence continues at coordinate 50,740,862 of NC_080590.1, forward strand.
GAAGAGTCCACCCCCACCAAGAATGTAAGAATTTCAATTGTGCCCTCTGTTTACGTATTGTATTTAAAAGAAAATATGTGAGCTACGCAAGTTATATAACTAGGATTTTCTTTGTGAATCAGACTGAAAAGTGAGGTTGTTGTAATTGTTCTTTCGGATGACTGACGTAATATAACTGGGTTGCTTTCATAAGTAAAACTAAACATGAGTATTGTTGTTGGTCATTTTATTTGTTTTATTTTCATAAAGCAGACAAAAAAAATGCAAGCACCACTACTGGGTTCTTCCTGGAAAGAAAGCATTGCATCTTAGTGTTTTTTTTAAAATGTTTTTTTAAATACACTTAAAGATGTGAGAACCATAAATTGTTTTTTTTTTTTTTTTTGTGAAAATTACTTGGTAAATATACACAATTCGTAAACTCGAGTATTGTTTTTTGCAAAATGCCTTGGCTTTTGCCTTGGTGGTGTTCTTTAATAAAGTTCTGTTATCCTTCAAAAAAGGAAAAAAACATAAAAAGTTCTACACACTGTAACTAGGGCTTTCTTGGTTAGCATTTTAATGATTTATTTTATTTTATTTTTCATAAAGAAGATTGGACAATTGCTGGCAATTTCATTGAGCTTTTTGGTATACTGAACTGAAAAAAATGAGCATATAATTGGGTTGTGATGAAAGCTGAAAAAAGCAAGCATGTAATTGGGTTCCTTGTCATGGAGAAATTCAGACACATGGAGTTCAAGAAAGTGCTGGAAGAAGGAAAACTAGCAAGTATTTTGCTTCTACAGAATCCACTGCTAAACAAAAACCAAAAGATGAAAGCAAAGTTGAGAAATCTCCAGTTAAAAGGAAGAATCAGAAAAGCAGTGAGGAATTAGATGATATTGTGACCCCCCCATCCACAAAAAAACTACATAAGGGTAATGGTGATGATGACTTTGTGTTGCCCAATGAGAAGAATAAACCGGCTGAGGTCAGCCCTGCCAAGAAACTGAAGAGTGGGTCGGGTACAGGAGTTGGTCAGAAGTCTGTAGCTATGGATGGAGATGACGAAGACACTCTTGTTGATAAAGCTGTTACATCTCCTCTTAAAGCTTGTGGCAGGGGTGGGGGTGGAAGAGGAACAGGAGCAGCACCAGCAGCTGGAAGAGGGAGAGGGGGTGGAAGAGGAACAGAAGCAGCACCAACAGCTGGAAGAGGGAGAGGGGGTGGAAGAGGTGGATTCATGAATTTTGGTGAAAGGAAAGATCCTCCTCACAAGGGAGAAAAGGTAAAGATTTTTAAAAGCTTACATTGTCAATGAAGTGCTTTGTTATTTAATGGCCTATATTGATTTTGAAGCACTCTATTGTTATCTTTCAGGAAGTACCAGAGGGTGCCCCTGATTGTTTGGCTGGCCTGACATTTGTGATAAGTGGAACACTTGACAGGTAACTTTCCTAAAGCTTTTAACTGCGGTTGTCAATGTGATGGTGTATGTGAAGTCTCTAAAAGCCATATTGCCAGCAACCCAATCTAGTGTGTACTTGTGCTTCTTAAATAATATTGAGATTATGTGTTATGCCAGCCATGCTGCATATCATCACCGCATTTGTAAAATGTGTTGCTTGTCCAACTTGGGGTTGCATATTGAGCTCTGGTTGTTATTTGCAGTTTGGAAAGGGAGGAAGCAGAAGACTTAATTAAACGCCATGGTGGTCGCGTGACTGGATCTGTCAGCAAAAAAACGGTCCTTTTATACATACACGGCCATCTTCTCCATTATGATCTCAGGTTCTCAATGGTATCAGGTTGTGATTTTCATAATCTGTTTTGCAGAATTTTCTTCTTGCTGATGAAGATATTGGAGGACGGAAATCTTCAAAAGCCAAGGAGCTAGGGTTGGTAACGTAAAAATGTTTTCTTGCCTCTTTTGCATATTTTTTAATCTTATTTCTCTGAACTTTCCCTTCTTTTTTTTCCTTATACAGAACCCAAATTTTGACTGAGGATGGACTGTTTGATATGATTCACAAATCAAAGCCTGCAAAAACATCTATTCAGGATGAATCAAAGAAAAGAACCACAGAAAATGCAAAGATGTCACAGGCAAAGAGCAGCCCTGTGAAAGTAGAAGTGAAGGGTATAATCACATTTCTTTCTACTTTTTTTGTACTTGCATTTGGAGTTTTATTGTTAGAATTTTGGCTGCAAATAAACAGCCTAAGTTGACATACAGAAAACTTCACACACACATAACTAGAGACTCTAGGAATAGTAACGATGCAGCTTGAGAGATCTAATCCTATTTCATGAATGACAAAATAAGTTACATTGCTAGCAAGAGCAAATTTACTTCTTGAATATTCATGGTATTGAATGTAAATTAGTTTCTTTGCTTACCACATTGCTTTTTTTTTTTTTTTAGAAAGATGGAAATATTATCAGGCCCAAACAACCAAAAAGAAAAAAAAACTATCCAAGCAAGAAACAAAACATGAAAAAGAAAAAGAAACTATACAATCAAGGGACCTACTCCCTTATATACAAAACCACCCTATTATAGATAACCTCAGGAGGAGACTTTAAATTCCGAAAGCACCTATTGTTCCTTTCTAGATAGACTGCCCACAAGGAAGGTAGTAGCACAACCTTCCATCTTCCTTTTCTCGAGCAGCCTACCCCACCAAAATGCCAAGATTGATAGAGAGATTGGATCGAGACGGGCATCGCCCATACAACATTAGCCAGCCAGAGGATACTTGACCAAATAATGATAGAGTAAGGGCAGTGAATGGACAAATGGTCGGCAGTCTCCACAGCTTTCAAGCAAGGGCCAAGCATTAGGGAGGCACATTCCCTCAATTTTGGAGATTATCAATAGTCAAAATCCGGTTTCTCCTAGCGAGCCAATCGAATGCTAGAACTATCATGGGAGCTCTATAAAACCAGATATTCGATGTGTGACAATCTTCCCCTCTTTGGCCTTCTCCTATCAGGACCGAGTAGCAGGATCTGACTAAGAAGATCCTAGATTTGCTATGTCTCCAGACCAAGGAGTCATGAGAACCTTGGGATAGCAGGATCCCCTAGAGAATGGAAAGAAGAATTAGAAGTTCATTTAATTCCTCATCATTCAGACTCCTACGATAGGAGGGACCCAAACTCCTCCAGACTCATGAAGAGAAAAGCACTGGGCAACTAATAGATTCTGAGATGGGCAAAAGGTCAGCCAACCTTGGAAAGGAATTGCGCAAAGGGATCTCACCACACCAAATATCGTCCCAAAATCTCTCACGTTCCCTCTCCAACAAAAAAAATAAAATAAAACTGGCAAATATAATAGGGGCCACCACAACCACCGACTTCCATAAGAAAGAAGCCATATTGAGGGAGGAATCTTGAGTCCACCAGCCCTCCAAGGAAGAACCATACTTGGCTTCGATAATCTTTCTCCACAAACTGGAATCCTCCACCCTACAACGCCAAACCCACTTTCCAAGAAGAGCCTTATTAACGCCGCCTAACTGTCTGATACTTGCTCCCCCTTGCTCAATAGGTCGGCAAACCTCAGACCAATTTATAAAGTGGAATTTCTTGCCCTCCTCACCCCCTTGCCATAGGAAGTCTCTTCATAACCTATCAATGCGATTAATGATATATTTCAGACATTTAAAGAGGAAAAGAAAGTAAACAGGGAGATTGGAGAGAGACTACTTAATGGGGGTAATTCTTCTGCCAAGGGACAAAGTCTTGTTTTTTCACCAGGAGAGTTTTCTCTCCATTCTTTCGATGACTTTATACCAAAGGTGAAGCGGTGGTTTGCCCAAGCAAAGAGAAAGTCCAAAATAAGTAGTCAAAAAAGAATCAGATTTACATCCAAAGAGCTCCACCAGTCTAGATATTTCTGACTGAGGAATATTAACTCCAAGAAGTTTGCTTTTGGAAAGGTTGATGTTAAGGCCAAAAACTGCTTGGAACCATCTCATCACAATCCTCAAATTCAACAAATCAGAATCAGAAGCCTCGCAAAAAAGAAGAGTATCCTCGGAAAAAAGAAGAGTATCATCTCCAAGCAAAAGTTGACTCATATGCCAAGGGAAGTTAGGGATTGAAAGGCCTTTGAATAGACCTATATCTTGGCCTCACAAAATCATTTTTCTTAAAGCTTCCGCCACAACAACAAAGAGAAATGGGGAAAGGGGATCTCCTTGTCCTGGGCCTCTTGAGGATTGGAAGAAACCAAGGGGGATCCATTGATCAATACAAAAAATTTGGCCAAAGAGACATAGGAACCAATCCATTTCCTCTATTTTAAACCAAAACCCAATCTGTCTAGCATATAATCTAGAAAGGACTAGTTAATGTGGTTGTAGGCCTTTTCAAGGTCTAATTTGCAAACAACACCCTGACTTCCCACTTTTACATAAGCATCCAACGTTTCATGATCTAGCAGGGCACTATCTAATATCTATCTACGGGCAACAAAGGCACTTTGAAATAGGGAAACAACTTTGTGTATAATACCTTTAAGCCTCTAAGATAGAATCTTAGCCAAGATTTTATGAGGATTGCCAATTAAACTTATGGGTCTAAAATTCTTCAGGCTATCAACTCCTTCAACCTTAGGGACTGGAGCAAGGAAGGGCTACAAGGTGCTTCCCAATTTAGGAGATATAAAACCAAAAGCAAAGAATTCTTCTACAAAAGCAAACATATTAGAGTGAATCATTTCCCAAAATTCTTGAAAAAAAAGCAAGGTGAAAACCATTGGGACCTAGGGTCTTGTCCCTATTGAGGTCCCAAACTGAGTCCTATACTTCCTCTATATGAATTGGGGATTCAAGAGAATCGACATCCTTTGAAGAAAGGGATTGGTAATTAAGGTTATCTAAAGACGACCTTTGGAATCCCTCATCCGTAAGTAGTGAGTGAAAGAAGTTAACAACAACTTCCGAAATATGACCCTTTTCAGATAACCTAATGCCATCAACCACCTAGGAAGCAATAGAATTGGATCGAGCTCTGGCGCTGACAATCCTTTAAAAGAATTTAGTATTTTTATCCTATTTTGAGCCAAACCACCCTCGAGTGTTGATGCCATTTTATTTCCTCTTTAATTCTAGCTTGGAAATCAAGGTTCAACTTATCTCTCTTGAGGTGATCATCCTTTGAAAGCATCCCATTTTGCTCTTTGGTATCCAAAGCTTGGGTCTCTGAAAGGATGGAGTCCATCTCTCTCCCTCATGCCAAAGACCTCGCTCTTCCAGAAGCATAGTTTTGATTAAAGGAGCTTCATTTTTTTGAAGAGTTTGAAACCCGCATTACCTTTCACCTTAAAGGAGGACACCGCCATTTAGTCACTAGGGATTTGAAACCATCAACCTCTAACCAGGTAAGCTCAAATCTATTTTCGGACCCTAGTTAAGAGCATCTACCTCAAGGAGTACAAGACAATGATCGTACACTATTTTAGGAAGGCCTGACTGATAAACGAAAGGAAAGTTATGAGACCAATCTAGGGATACTAAAAACTTGTTGAGAAGGGACATCATAGGGGATTCCTGACCATTGGATCAATTATACTTAATTGTCCCCATAAGGAGATCAACCATACTATGCTTCGAGACTCAATTGGCGAACCCTTTCATACTTGCAGAGACATGACGACCATTAAAGTTCTGAGACCAATCCAGGGACACCAAGAACCTATTGAGAAGGGACATCGTAGGGGATGCTTGACCATTGGACGAAGCATACTTAATTGTCCCCATAGGGAGATCAACTGAACTATGCTTCAAGACTCAATTGGTGAACCCTTTCATACTTGCAGAGACATGACATCCATTAAAGTTCTAAGACCAATCCAGGGACTCCAAAAACCTATTGAGAAGCAGGGTATCCCAAATCGGTTACATAATGGCCGATACATAATGGTAACGGCGGTTACCGTTACACGATACGGGGCTGAAACGGAGAAGTGCAGAAAACGGAATCGAAATGGCCATTACAAGGCATAACGGCCGTTACGAGCCTGTAACAGTTGTTACGGGCAGTAACCCTAAAAGAAAAAACCAAAAAAAAAAAAATGAAAAGAAAAGAAAAAACGAAAAAAGAAAAGAAAAGAAAAGAAAAAACGAAAAAAAAAACCTTATTCTCGCTTCCTCTTCTTCTTCTTCTCCGCGGCGCTGCTGGAGCTCCTCGCAGGGCGCTGTAGCTTCTCGCGGCACGCTGCAGCTCCTCCTCCTGCTTCTTCTTCTTCTTCTTTCCCCTCTGGTGCAACTCCCTCTCCACCCTCTCGTTTTCTCCTTTTCTCCTTTTCCCTTTCTTTCCCTCCCATTAAATTTTTTTTTTCCCCTCTCATTTCTCTCTACCTCTCTCGCAGTCTCGAAAAAAATGAATGGGGGGCGTGGCTGTAAAACAGCCATGCACCTTATTTTATCGGGTAGTTTGCAGCGCATGCCGCTCAGTGCACTTGCATTGTTTTAGTGCATGCGGCCCACCTTAATTTATGTGTTGTATTATATATCCATGCCACCCATCAGTTTTTCCTGATCATTTCAAGGCATGGTCCCTAAAAGGAAGCAGATCCAAATCTCAAGTGGATTGCATAGTAGAATTTAATGTCTACCATGCACTTGCATTGTTTTTGTGCATGTGGCCCACCTTGATTTATGTGTTATATTATATATCCATGCCACCCATAAGTTTTTCTTGATTTTTTCAAGGCATGGTCCCTAAAATGAAGCAGATCCAGATCTTAAGTAGACCGCACAGTAGGATTGAATGCCCATTGTTAAAAACTTATTATGGCTAGAGCTGGGCATTTCATACCCAAACTGGTGGATCCAGCCCGATCAGACCCGATCCGACCCGATTCGAACAGAACCGATGGTCAGGATCGGGTAGCGTAATCCAAATCTGAATTATTTTCGGGTCGAATCCGGATAGGCCCTGTTCCGAACTGACCTGATCTGATTGGATCCGATTCGGACCGAGTCGACCCGGACCGCATATATTAGTGTGTGTGTGTGTGTATATTTTTTCTTTTTACTTTTACTGCCCAGGCTTTACGATTCAGCGCCAAAAAATCCCGCCCAATGTACACTTGAGCCCGTCCCTATCTCTCTATCTCTCTCCATCTTTCTATACCTGTGATTCTCTCTCCATATCTGCTTCTCTATTTCTGTTAAAGAAGAAGGCGAGAAGAAGATTTTGGAGCTTGGATTTATCTGCTGGAGAGAGATATACTGAGAAATGATTTATACTTGTGTTCGGAAGAGAGAAAGAGGGAAAGAGAAAGAGACTCGCAGCTTGATCGGTGTACGAAGCGGATGGACTCAGGTAACGTTAGCAAGTTTTGTGGGTCTGATCACGAGGTATGTGTTATATCCAAACCGTCCATCCAGTTGGCGAGCTCATTTTAAGGCTTGAGACAAAAAATAAGATAGATCTAACCATCAACTGGACCACACTGGGAGATTGAACGTCTACCATTGAAACCCTTTTTAGGGTCACAGAAGTTTTGGATCAATATGAAATTTGTTTTTCCTCTTCAATCATGTACTTGTGACCTTATGAAATATGTTTTTTCAGGTACTTGTGACCTTATGAACAGATTGGATGTAAAATAAACGTTATGGTGGGCCTTACAAATTTTTTAATGGTGAAAATCATTATCTCCACTGCTATTTATGGTGTGGTCCAGGTGATCTTTGGATATGATTCATTTTTTGGATAATGCTCTAAAATGATCTCTAAAAATAGATGAACGGTGTAGATATAGTAAATACGTCACTGTGGGGCCATGTAACGTGGATCTCCTTTGAACCGTTCATACAACTCGGAGCTCGAGGAGCGTCAATGCTAGTCTTCGCACGGCACGTACCTAGATCAGCTATATAGCTGGTGCTAGCTAGTACTTGGAGAAATCGGATTGCGTGCTGAGTTACTCAGTACACTCTTATCGTACTGAGTAAACTCTGTTGGGCCCACCTTGAGTGCATGGCATTTATCCACACCGTTCATCTGTTTTTACAGATCAATTTAGTCGTTGATCCCAAAATTGAAGCATATAAAAATCTCAAAGGGGACAATACCATAGGAAAGAGTGGAAGTATTGATTTCCTCCGTTGATACCTTTCTAAGGCCCCCAATGATGTTTATTTGTCATCCAAGATATTTGTAAGATCACATAGACATGTATGAAGGGAAATCACAAATATCAGCTTGATCTAAAACTTTTGTGGCCCCTAAGAACTTTTCAACGATAGAATTCAGTTCACACTATTTCTGGTGGTGTGTTCCAATTGCGCTTTGGATATGCTTCATTTTTGGGATAACTCCCTAAAATTATATGGTAAAAAGGATGGACGGAGTGGATAAAATGTATGTATGACGGTGGGCCCCAAAGAGTTTACTCAGTACACTAAGCGTACTGAGTTACTCAGTACGCAATCCGCTTCCGTACTTGGAGGGAGACGGATCGGCTACTCCCCCTGACACCAGCCCCGCGGCTGATGGTCGATGCTCTGTGGGCCCCACCATGATGTACGTGTTTCATCCATTCCGTTCATCCATTTTTACAGATCATTTTAGGGCTTGATAAAAAAAAATTATAGGGATATAAATCTTAGGTGGGCCACACCACAACAAAACAATAATGAATGGATATTCACCAATAAAATCCTCCGAAGGCCCACTGTACTGTTTATTTGAATCCAATCGGTTGATTTGGTCATAAAGACCCAGATGAAGGGAAACAATAAATATAAGCTTGATCCAAAACTTTTATTGCCCCCAAAACGTTTTTAATGGTCAAAATTCATTCAACACCGTTTCCTCTAATGTGGTCCACTTAAGATTGAGATATACTTCATTTTTTTTTTCATATCATAAAATGATATATAAAAATAGATGGACGGCATGGATGACACACATACATCATGGTGGGCCCCACAGAACACCGACCACTAGCCACTTGGGAGTTACAAAGCTTCCTCAAGAAGCTATCTGTCTGTGGTGTAAAGCTTCTTCAAGAAGCTATCGGTCTGTGGTGTAAAGCTTCTTCAAGAAGCTAACTGTCCGTTTTTTCCCTACTGAGTAAATTATGTGGGGCCCATCTTGAACTTTTTTTAGTTTATCTATACCGTCCATCAGTTTTTTATCTGAACCTTACTCAATCCGATTTGACTCGGTTTTCCTAATCGAGTCGGACTTGGATCGATTCAGGCCAGCAGGAGTTCGGATCTGTTCGAGTTAAATGACCCGGATCCGGTCCCTAATCAGATCGAGTTTAGGTCGGGACCTACAAATTTCGAACCTAGTCGAGTTGGACCAAATCCGATCCGACTTGGTCTGATGCCCAACTCTAATTATGGCCCACTGTAATGTTTATTTACCATCGAAACTGTTGATAAGGTTGCATGGACCTGAATCAAGGAAAACACAAGTCGCAACTTAAAAAATAATATTAACAAATAATAATAATAATAATAATAATAATAATAATAATAATAATAATAGTAATATAAGTTTTAATTGTGGGAATTCAATCCCTATTGTGTGGTCTACCAAAGATTTGGATTTGCCTCATTTTTTGGACCATGCCCTAAAATGAGTTGGCAAAAAGGATGGACAACATGGATATACAACAAATGCATCAAGGTGGGTCCTATGTTTAGGGCATCATTCACTAGTGGTCCACCTAAGATTTAAATCTGCCTGATTTTTTGGATCATGATTTAAAATGAGTTGGGAAAATAGATTGACGGCACAGATATACAAATACATCAAGCTGGACCCCAATTTCAAGGCCTCGCCCACTAGTGGTCCACCTTAGATCTGGATCTACCTCATTTTTGGACCATGCCTTAAAATGATTTGATAAAACAGATGGATGTCATTGATATACAATACATACATCATGGTGGGCCCTATGCACATGGCTGTAAGAATTGTCCATGAGGCATAACATTAACTCAAAATTAATAAATTAAATTATGGCACTATTATTGCCAAGTCACAATTCCAAAATTAAATTGTTTAAATGATTTTCGCCGTTAATTTACAAACACTTGTTTTTTTGAAATATGATCATTTGATATTTTTCATTCTTCACTGTTCAATAAATATCCACCAATCCATTAGTGAGATAAGTGCCAATAGGTTGCATGAATTTAAAGTTGATTTGGGGTATCGAATGATCCACCAAATCAGCCCTAAATCAACAACACTATTTACTTGAATATAATTTCAAATTTTTTCTTAAGATTTATTTTGAAGAATTATATTAATTTGTTAGATATATGTACATAATTGGACATAAAAGTCCCTAGATTGTATGTTGAAATAAAACGTACACAAGTCACAAGGTATGTAATATACCAATACCTACAAATATGAGATATTTTGGTATTAGATTCATTCTAATTAATTTATATTGATATTATATAGTTAGATAATTAAATATAAAAGATCTATAGCCAATACTAGGTTGTCAGGTTCATAAATTCATCAGGTAGACCGATACAACTTCTCACCAAAGAGTGGACCGTTACACCACCATAAACATGCTCCAATTTATAAATGAATGCATATTTGAAATGCTTAGAATATTCCAGATTTAATCCATATTTTTTCATATTTTTTTGGCCAAAAAAATAAAATAAAATTGCACCGTTACGGGCCGTTACGCCCCCCGTATCGCCGTTACACCCCCGTATTCGTATCGGTATCGGAGGGCACCGTTATGCCAACCGATACCAATACGGGATACCTTGTTGAGAAGGGACATCACAGGGGATGCTTGACATTAGACCAAGTATACTTGATTGTCCCCATAGGGAGATCAACTAGACTATGCTTCAAGACTCAATTGGCAAACCCTTTCATACTTGTAGAGACATGACGACCATTAAACTTTTCATGATCAAATCTGATGACATTAAAGTCCCCACCAATACACCAAGGAAGGGGCCATCTACCAGTTACTGACGATAACTCATCCCAAAAGGATCCATGAAGGGAGGGGTTGTTTGGGCCATACACCCCCGAAAAGAACCACCTAGTCCCAGAGGACTTATCCTAAAAAACTGCACTAACAGAGAACTCCCTAACCCAGACGTCAACCTTCCTCCAGAGGGAGGGATTCCAACAAAGGAGAATACCACCAGATGCATCAAATGAATCTAGGGTAGCCCATTCAACGTCCCTTTTTCCCCAAACAGACCACACCACACTTTTATCAACATACTTCAACTTGGTTTCTTGTAGAACCACTATAGTAGCCTTAGAGTTTCTACAAACAGCCTTAACTTGGACACACTTTTGGGGGCATCCGAGCCCAAGAACATCCCACAAAAGGATCTTCATTGGATCACTGAATTGGCCATTCTTCCCTTCCTCCTGCTACGCGGATGAGCTTCAATAGAGGATTCACTGATTCAGTGTCGACTCCTAGGTTAAGGAGTTCCTTGCAACTCTTTGGGGACCTTGGAGATCTTCTCAAGGCTTCTTCACATGAAAGGTTAGAGCCTCTCTGTTCCATGAAATGAAAGAGGGCTATATAATCTTTGTCACAATTGCTGAAACTACTCCTAGATTCCGAGCAACATGAGGCGGTGCATCGTTCACCCACCTCTTACTTTTAATAGAGGCTATCAAGTCCTTCAAAAGTTATGGGATAGAAAGGAGGGAGTCTCGATGGCCTCTGGGGCGGCGGGCTCCTCCTCACCACTGCAGCCATGGATGCCGCTTCCATCTCTACCAACACCTCCCCAGCATCCATACCTGGAGAAGGATCCTGTGGAAAAGAAGCATTTTTGAAGAGGAACAAGGGTGAGAGAACTGTCCAGCTCAGGAAGCAGCCCTTTACCACATTGCTGCGGCTAAAGGCGGCCTAAATATCTTGATATCAGGGTTATGCTAGGATTTTGTCTTCTTTTTCTTTCAAAAATTTACTTCATTTAAAGCTCTTTTGCGTCATGGTGTTTTCTTCTGTTTGATCCTTGTGCACTTGGTTTCTCAGATGATCAAGTCGGCAAGTCGTCGATTAGAAAATGCGCAGCAAAAGGTTTGGACTCACACGCCTCGCCTGCCAAACAGAAAGCTCAAGCTAATATCCATGATTCGTTGACATGGACGGAAAAATACAAACCAAAGGTTCCTAATGACATTATCGGCAATCAATCAATTGTATGTATCTTACTGTTTCCTGGATGTGCATTCAGTTCTTGTTGCTATGTATCAATGGTTGGCGTTCTCCTTTTTGTGGAGTAGTAATGCTTTCAGTAATCTCAGTGTAACGACACCACGTGCAGGTTAAGCAGCTTCATGACTGGTTGGCCCATTGGAATGAACAGTTCTTGCATACTGACAAGAAGGGAAAGGCAAAGAAGCAAAGTGATGTTGGATCCAAAAAAGCTGTGCTTATGAGTGGATCACCTGGTATTGGGAAGAGTACTTCAGCAAAGTTGGTTAGCCAGATGCTTGGCTTCCAGATAATTGAGGTGTTTTCCTTGCTTGCCCTTTTTCCCCCTTGTTTCTATTTGTAGCATAGAAGGGTTCACCAAAACCAACGCCTGGGATTTTAAATATACGGTTGTTGGTGACTTTGTATTTTTGTCCCCAGTTTAAAAGTTCCATTCTTGTCATGTAGGTTAATGCTAGTGATAACCGTGGAAAGGCTGACTCCAAAATTGCTAAAGGAATTGGTGGAAGTACATCAAATTCTATAAAAGAACTCGTCAGCAACGAAGCTCTGAGTTCTAACTTGGACTGGTTGGTCTTTACTTTGTTCTGCTTATTCTGATGTTCTGGAGAATAATTGACATCTTTCTAATGCTATCTATCTCTGAATCAGGTCAAAGCACCCAAAATCTGTGTTGATTATGGACGAGGTTGATGGTATGTCTGCTGGTGATAGAGGTGGCGTGGCTGATCTTATTGCTAGTATTAAGATTTCCAAAATTCCTATCATTTGTATCTGTAATGACCGCTACAGTCAGAAGCTGAAAAGTCTTGTCAACTACTGTTTGCTTCTCAACTTCAGGAAACCTACGAAACAGCAGGTTCTTTGTTTTCACATGAATGGTCCGTGCTTGTGTTTGAAATCTGTGTTTGATTTGTTCATCTTTGAACATATATCTTCAACTTTGAGTCTCATGGTTCGGATATTAGTTTCATGTTTTGGGCCTAAAATATTACCTTCATTTTTTCCTCTTCCTTGGTACGCAACTAGGTTAATGTTTAGAGGATCAGTTTAAAGTTCAAAGCACAGGCTCCGTGTAGAACTTCTGTTAGCTGTTGTAAGAGCTGGATTGACCTGGAAATTGTGTTTATTCTAAATCTTGTTGGTAAAAGAATAGAAGAATTTAGAGCATGGTTATAAAAAACAGTGACAATGCGGCCGTTGTAATTATATCGAACAGAGAATAGCGTCTGGGGTCTGGCAGGGTTGTTTTTCTCCTTTTCATTCTCTTGTTTTGGGTGGCAGTTCTGTTTTCCCTTGTGGCTTTGCTTGTGCTGGCTCGATAGTTGTGTTGTATCTTTTGTCTGTATTGACTTTTTTTCCTTTAAAATTCTGATTATCCATAAAAAAGATATCTCTGTATTGTAATCGTTTCAGTCCCCACCATTATATGATACAGGGATGATTCGATTGATTGGAAAAGAAAAAGGGCCATATCGGCCGATATGATCTGATATGCCCCGATAAAAGGCTGATATGGCGATAGAGGCTATCATTTTTGTTTTTTATTATTTTATTTTTCTCTTATCTTTTCACTTTTTTCTTCTTTCGGCCTTTGCTGGAGCTTAGAAACTTATTTTAGATTGGACATAGGAACTTATTTAGACGAGATGTAGGCCTATTTTGGGAATCAAAACACAAGATTCGAGTGAGATTCAGCTAATCAAAGCAGAATGACCATTTTGGGGAAACTCGGGAAAGGGGTAAAACCATCACATATTAATGAGATTGCATACATTCATATTTGGTAGATATTTGTGTGATGGGGTTTGTAGTATGGTATAAATGTTTTTTTTCCGCTGTCAGTACTAGTAGTTGTAGTATGTAACTGCTAACCATAGAACTTTGGTGTTTGCATGGCAGATGGCAAAGAGGTTGTTACAAGTTGCAAAAGCAGAAGAACTTCAAGTTAATGAGGTAAAAATAACAGAAAACACTTATCATTCTTTCTTCGTAGGCTGCATTTTGAATGATAGAGTCACGCTGCTATGTCATTTAATATGGTCATACACTGTTGGCTGGAACTAACTTCTATTTTGTTTTCTATAATCTTTGGCAATCTTCCCGATCCTTTTCCAATGTGCGACTAAACTAAAACGAATGTGGAATGCTAGTATGGCATGTAGGCTTTGTGGATGCTTCATGGAATTTCTGTGAAGCATGTTCCAAACGTCTCTGCCGTACAACGACACCTGTGTTCGGGGCTTGGGACTATTGATTTTGTGGGCTACTATGTGGGTGGGCCATACCAAAAACCGAGATGATCAGACTGGGAGCAGCTAATCAGTGGGAAAGAACAACAATTGGTTGGTCAAAGTTTTCCAATCACTATGACTTTGGTTTATATCCCATTTACCTGGTGGCCCACTCGATGAACAGCCCCAATATTCACATGGCTTGCAATGTGTATGGTGAGGAGGTAACACTTCACAGAACTTCTCTGGGGCAGTTCGATAGTCATAGTATCAGTTTTCTAACTCTGAATTAATGAGTTTGTTAGACTAAAATTTCAGTCTCTTTTCTTTTCTTTCTTTCTTTCTTTCTTTCTTTTCTGACACTTTTTCTGTTCTCCTCATAACTTGTCACACATCCTTGATTAAGAAAACTGATGAATAGTTTCCAATTGTATTAGTCTGTTTCATAGTTTTTTGTCATATCTGGCATTTGATTGTCAATAAGTAACAATGTTTCTGTCATTTGATTCTACTGAATTGACTGCTGTACTTCTTGCATAGGTTGCACTTGAGGAACTTGCAGATAGGGTTAATGGAGACATGCGTATGGCATTAAACCAGTTGCAGTACATGAGCCTCTCACTGTCAGTCATCAAATATGATGACATAAGAGCGCGTCTCCTTACTAGTGCAAAGGATGAAGATATTTCACCATTTACAGCTGTTGACAAGTAGTTACCTTTTCTTTTAATCTTTTATCTAATACTTTTCTTTTAAGCTTTCTCTTACTTTAGAATGCTGTTATGTGCTTTCTTTCATTCTGTTGCTGGAATTCCTTGTACTGCGAATCCCTGATGTTTCTATTTGCCATAATTGCACTTACTGTTTACAAAAACAAACCAGTTGGAGTATGGCCTTACTTTGGGACATTGCTGTGAATAGTTTATAGTGCTTTTGATAAACACCTGCCCAGTGCTTTATCGTCTAGCTTAAACTAGCATGCACAACTCTGATTTTTTGTATTATATATAAGCTCGCTTGAAGCCTTGAATCCAAGACCTCAATGTTGAAGCGAAGACTAATCCCTTGTGCTCTAAGGTCTACAGTCTAATTATCCTAAATGGTGACTCAAAAGAGTCCACTGATGTCACATCCTTTGCTAGAGCTGTATATGAGTAGACTAAGGCTCGAGTACTCGCTCGACTCGACTCGGAATACTCGACTCGTACTCGACTTGTCTGAGTTAGAGCCGAGTACGAGCGGGTTTCCACGACTCGTTTAGATTACGAGTAGAGTACGAGTCTAGAAGTACTCGATTCGGTACTCGACTCGTACCTGTGTATATAAGTCCGCCCGAAAAAAAAAAACCCTACCCCGCCCGTCATTTTCCAGCAGCGCCCAAACCCTACCCCCACGGCCCCACCCGTCCTTTTCAAGCAGCGCCCAAACCCTTCCCTCCCAGCCAGCGTTAAAAAAAAAACTCTCTCTCTCTCTCTCTCCTCTCCCACTCCCTCGTATGCTTTCACATATCTCTCACCATTCCCACTCTCTCCTCCACCGCAACAACCTACGGTGACGGAGCTCGTCCCTGCCACTCGTCCGGTGCCGCAGCTCGTCCCTGCCAGGCTGCCACTCGTCCCGTCGTCCGTCATCGCCCTGCCCTGCACGCAGCTGCCGGTCGTCCCTCTTCTGCTCGCCTGGTAAGGTGTGGCCGTGTGGGGTTGATTTTTTTAATTTTTTATTGCTAATATATGTTAGAAATTGTTAATATAGTTTGAGATTAACTTGATATTTGTGTTTTCTCTTGATATCATGGTGAATTGCTAAGTTCAGTTTGCATTTACACATGAAAGGTAAATATTCTATAGCTAGGATTTTTCAACCAAGTTATATTAGTTGGATTACTAAACCTGCAGTGTACAAAATAAAAATCAATTAAACAAGCTATACAACCTTTGGGCTGAATCATCTTATTGTATACTGCCAACAGCCTAGGCACATCTTCTGAATGTAAAAATCGTGATATCCGTCCACAACCATCAATGAAGAACTGCTTAAGGTTTATTTGGAAGCATGGAATCCAATGTATTTTTGGCGGCGAATATACTATTTTTTGGTCATTTAGAAATAAAGAATTGGAGGGATTTGTGATCCAAATCCTTCAAAAGGTCATGATTTCAAATTGGCTCGATTCGACATAAACCATAAGATCCACCCCCATTCTGCATGATTTCAAATCCACACTGACAAAAGAGCCATTACTCCTAATGGTAGATTAGGCCCTTGAAATGCTTGTAAGTGATTGAAGATCATCCTACAAGGGTGAGTTAGAAATTGCATTTATGGAACACTGATCCTAAGAAACATTGTATGAACATGTCTAATTAATGAGATTTTTATTTATGTACCAACTTTATTTAGTTGTTCTAAATGGGCGGTTTGGGTCATCACATGTTGTTGGAAGAAAAGTAAGCATTTGGGTGAGCCTGACAGACCTAATGTCTACATCATTTGTCAGGTGGGGTGAGAGATTTCACATGGTTGTAGTAAATAAGTCCCATGTGACACTTACAAAGTAGCCAACTAACATGAACCCAATCAAAGGTGATGGGAGTTGAAGATCTAGATGGATCTTGATGGCTTCAGGCTAGCTAGCCATCAAAATTCCTAGCTTGCCCTCGGTCTCAAATTGGCCATGTGGGCCCAGGTCAAAATATTCAATTTGATCCTCTATGGTCAAAATATAGTTTTGGGATTAACCTGATATGTTAATATTGAAATTATTTAATATATGTTAGAAATTGTTAATATAGAAATTGTTTAATCAAAGGTGAACATCTCACTCCCAATTGTTTACTTTAGTGTGGCCCACCTGAATTACAAGTCATCATTTTGTTTGTTTGTTTGTTTCTAAGCCTATTGTGGGTCTTCAATTAATATCATGGTGGGCCTATCAAAGTCAGAGTAGCTTTTGTTTATAAAGATCTTTAAATGTGATCCACTTAATAAGTGGATAGGGCTAATAATTAATGAGACTGTTAGTGTTGAATGCTACCACTTTAAGATGCCTTTGGTTTTTCATTTGACATTTTGTTATTAGTTAGGTAGATAAATGTCAATTTCAGCATGCTTCTTTGTTTGCATAGATATGAATTATTTGTATTGTTTTAGTTGTAGACTTGTAGTATAAGATAATCAGTTGCCCATTTGAGGATTTCTATATTGCCAGACATAGATTCAGTGTGTTCTTGGATGCATAGAAATTCTCAAATTGTCCCTTTTTGGACAATTCAGGGTTAGATAGATTGTAATGTCTTCATTTATTCCAATTTAAATGCATATGCCTGTTCTGGTTTCGTCTCTTCTTTTTCTCTCTGGATATATTTCATATATTTATTTCCATCGTCAAATGTCCACACTTTGTGTTGATGATTGACATGAGAATCAAATACAAGATTAATATATTCTGGAGAGATAAGGGGAGATGCTGTTGGAATTTTGGCGTAGCATTTAAATTGGAAAATGAAGCATTACAATCTATCTAACTTTGAATGGGTGACTGATTTAGACAGTTAAGTAATTATGCCCGTCTAGCGGTCTAGCCATCTAGGACCCTAGCCCCTAGGTATAGCCTTATAACATATCGAGAACTTTATTTTATAGATGGCTAGTCAAGACGAAAGCCCAAATACCCCTGGAATGGGTGCATCGGCCACATCTGCTCTAATAGTAGAAGGAGACGCAGACACGTCAGCCACATGCAAAGGGAAGAAGAAGAGATCAGCAGTGTGGGATGATTTCGAAGATGTGACAGTTAACGGTGTACAGAAGATAAAGTGTAATCACTGCAAAGGGTTATTCAGCAAGATTCCAGGAGGATCTACGACACATCTAATTAGACATTTGAAGACGTGTCCTAAGAAAGCAAGACTCCCTCCTCCCGGCCAACAGATGCTGTTATTTACGAAGTCAGAAGGGGACAACTCCCAAGGCGTAGTGTCCACTCATAAGTTTGACAAGGAGAAGTTGAATGAGTGGTTTGCTAGATTAGTGATTTTGGAAGAAAAACCTTTCAGAATGATTGAAAGTAAAGGATTTAGGGCTTTCTGTCAATTCCTTAACCCTCGGGCCGAGAATGTCTCCCGCGTCACAGTGCAGAGAGAAAGCATGAAGACGTACGCAAAGGAGAAGATGAAACTGAAAGAAGTTTTGGCTTCAGTGACTAGAATAGCTTTGACTTCTGATTTATGGACAACGTCCAATCAAAGAAAAAGATACATTTCATTAACCGCTCACTATGTTGATAAAGATTGGAAACTATGCAAGAGAATTTTGAACTTCAAACACCTTCCTCCTCCAAATACTGGTTTACTTATTTCAGATTGCATCTACAGTTGTCTAGAAGGCTGGGGCATTGAGAAGCAAATTTCAGCAATAACTTTAGACAATGCTTCAGCAAATGACAGTGTCATTTCATGCTTATGTAACCAGTTCAGGGCTACAGGAAATTTATTTTTTGAAGGAAAAATATTCCAGGTCAGATGTTGTGCCTATATTGTAAATTTGATTGTACAAGAAGGGCTGAAAGCAATTGACAACACTATAGAGAACATAAGAGAAAGTGTGAAATATATAAGGGGGTCACCATCGAGACTGAGTGTATGGAATGACATCATCCAACGTTTGAATGTGCCATCTAAAAAAACGTTGAAGTTGGATATCTGTACACGTTAGAACTCGACGTATGAAATTTTAGATGCGGCAATGGAATTACAGCTTGCATTTCCTGAATACGCGGCACGTGACAGAACGTATTGGTTGCCGAGCACAAATGATTGGGCCAAAGCACAATAAGTTCACACATTTCTCAAAGTTTTCTACGATTGCACGAAGATTTTTTCTGGGAATCAGTATCCAACCGCGAATCTGTTTCTTCCATCTCTTTAGAAGATTAAGGATGCTCTACAGAAAAATGCCAGTGCGGGTCCAGATTTCATACGCCAGATGACAGTTGGTATGAAGACGAAGTTCGATAAATACTGGGACGAATGTCATCTGTTGATGTCCTTGGCAGTTGTTCTTGATCCTCGTTGTAATATGGGGTTGGTTAGCTTTATTTTCATGAAGCTTTATCCTACTGAAAGAGCGGCAGCAGAGACGTCTAAGGTTCGTCAAGCCCTTGAAGATTTGTACAAATCGTATGTTAATACTTTACCTGCAGCGGGTGTTGAAGAAATTAGAGATGCGGATATTTTTGTACCTGGTAATCTGGATGTGCTAAATGAATACATATCATACTTGGCACAAGCACGAATGGGAGTTGATACTAAAGAATCAGAGTTAGAAATGTACCTCAAGGAGCCAATCGTAGTGCGATCCGAATTTGATGTGTTGGAATGGTGGAAGATGAGGGTTAGTGAATCAAAATACCCTACATTATCTGTGATGGCACGGGACATATTATCTATACCAATTTCAACAGTGGCATCAGAATCCGCATTCAGCACAGGGAGCAGGGTTGTGAGCAAGTATCGAAGCTCACTTTCGCCAAATACAGTTGAGGCGTTGATTTGTACGCAAGATTGGTTGCGCCCAATATGGGGAGGAGATATGAATGATGATGATGATGAAGACGAGGAGATTGAGATTCGTGACGAGTCTCTACCTACAGATCAGTAATTATTTTCGGTTTTGTAATTTTTTTTGGTTGAATGTTGAATGATCTGTAATATTATTTCACTGCAATTGCAAACACGAAAGTGTTGGTCCTTTTGGAATGTGGT
This sequence comes from Magnolia sinica, assembly GCF_029962835.1. NCBI lineage: Eukaryota > Viridiplantae > Streptophyta > Magnoliopsida > Magnoliales > Magnoliaceae > Magnolia > Magnolia sinica. Next base: position 50,761,048 of record NC_080590.1, read on the forward strand.
TTGGAAAACTTTTAATCTTTGATATTTATTTACATATGCCTGTTCATTTGCTTTTATTTTTGACTTTTGATACATTTATATTGCTTTTTTTTATTCCTATATCAAGTTCAATTTATTTATCAATATTCTGATTTTTTAATTAAAAATTGAATGTAGATATGTCGTCATTTGAGCCATCGACAAACATTTGGGACTATGCTTCTCTAGTTGAATCACCACCAAGGTCTGGAAAAATAAAGATTAAGTGTGGTTTGTGTGGCGCAAAGTTTGTAAACAAGACTAATCACTTTCGCTTACACTTGTCATGTCGAGGTGGTGATGCAAAACCATGCCCCAATGCCCCTAAGGATGTCCAAATTCTTTTTCAAGCTCTGTTAGATTCGAATAGAAAACCTTCCACTCCATCCAAACTTTCTGCTTCTGGATCTAGTACACGAATGACATCTACAGAAGATGCAGAGGAGGAAGCCAGATTAAAAGGCTTGGAAGAAGAACAATTCCAACTCGCCTTAAAACGCAGTATGGAAGATGTTTCTAGACTTCAACGATATTCGAGTCAAAGACAACACGATGTTGAAGGAGGGTCGAGTTACTCGAGTACGACAAACAAGAAGAAGAAAAAGAGTAACAAATTCAAATTCCTGACTCGTCTCGGTGAATTTTATAGGGCATTGGGTACTACATACAATTCTTCACATAAAGCAAGTTTGAAAAATCTAGTTCAAAGTGTAAAAGAGCACGAAGGAAAATCTCTTCGCCTTCTGACTCAGAGGAAGTGAATCAATTTGTATATGAAAAAATAGATAGCAGTTCCGATGGATCAGATGACAATACAGGAAGACACTCCTCTTATGGAGGTTATTAGTTATAATTTGTCATTTTGAAGTGAACAATGTAATGTAAATATGTTAATGTAATTATCGAAGTTTTTTAATCATAAATTATGTGCATTTTATATCTTTTATTGTTTAGTTTAACTTCGAATTCCAATTGACTCAAACTCGCCTCGAAAACTCGCACTCTACTCGACTCGATTTCTACTAGTACTCGAACTCGCCTCGAAAACTCGGACTCGACTTGACTCGTTTACTACTCGTACTCGGTTCGTACTCGGGCGAGTAGAGTACGAGCAGGGAGTCCATGCTCGTCGGCCGAGTAGAGCCGAGTACGAGCAACACTCGGGCGTTAAGAGCCGAGTACGAGTAGGGCGATACTCGACTCGACTCGACTCGACTTGTGTACAGCTCTATCCTTTGCTTTCACTCTCTCTAGCCCAGTTATCGTTGGAAATGGCTCAAGAGAGTCATCCATACAATAGCTAGTTAAATGCGTAGGGATATAATATAATAGGATGAGGTCTATACATTGCATGTATTTTGGATTGATTTGGAGGCACTTGAATAGTCCAACATCGGTCCGACACTAGTATACTATGTAGTTGTCCATTATAAAATTGTTATATAAATATATAGTTATCTCTTCATTAAATTCATGCTCGTATATTTTTTTATATCATTGACATTAGATGTTTTTATTATGACGACAGGGTGTCCCCACCCCTTTAAAGAGACTATTTTCTGTGGATGCACGCAATCACCCGCCAACCACGTGCATTGGGTAATCCACAGGGAGGGGAATCGAATTCGTGTCTGTAGGGAACAAACCCAATGATATTAGATGTTTAGAAAATTAAATGTAGGAATTTTGCGGTCAATCTAAGCATATCAGGTTAATAAAATCATCAGGCAGCCCGAGACAACATTCATACCAAAAAATGACTCGTTACACCATCATAAATATGTTCAAAACTAGAAAAAACTACATATTTGGAATCCTCTTATTTTTTCCTACTATCCCTATATTTTTTTCATATTCTTTTTTTACTTAAAAAACTAAAACCTTTGCAAGACTATAACGGCACGTAATGTAACGGTTTGGACATTAAAGAATATTTTGGTTCTAAAATTGGTGCCTATTTTCAAAATCTCATATCTTAGAACGGTGAGAAAGTTATTAAATGGAAACCATTACATAGAACCATTGTTCGAAGTATCCCCGATATTAGTGAAATATCCCAGATATTATCCATATTTCCAACTCAGCGATACCGACAACTTTGGTAGCGATACCAATAACACTGGTAGTCTCAGATATTTCAGGTATCGGCGATGTATCGCTAAGTATCACCAATGTATCGCCAATATTTTTTACTATGTAAATACCAAGTGTCACTTGTATTGCCAATGTATCGATATCACCAATATTTTTGATTGTGTAAATTCCAGGAGTTGCTTGTATCACCAGTGTATCGATGATATTTCTACAACATCATGAATTTATTGACATCGCCAAAAATCTATCTATTAAAAAAATTTCCATTTCAATTTTTATTTTTTTATTTTTTATTTTTTATTTATGGGCTCATGGTTGTATATAGTGTTCAAATTGTAGATGGTAATATCGATCATATCATGATATTATTGTTATCGCAACATGGGCGATATTGAGACCATTGTCTTTTGTTTCCTTTCCAAATGCTGACGATTTCTCGGTGAAATTTCGTGTGTTGTCGATATTTCAGAATATCGATGGATGTTTGGATGGAAGGTTGGATAGTTGGATGGATAGATAGGATGGATGGGTTGGTTGGACTGGTTTCTTATCACATCACATGCTTTTAGGCTCCCATTAAATGAAAACTTATTATGTATGCATTCCTTTTGCATTTTATTTAATTCCTAAATGTGCAAATATGTATATTTAGCATCTCTCGAAGTTTCACTGAAAAGTTCCACTGTTTTCCCCATGTTTCCCTACATTTCCAGTTAACGGCGATATTGATATTGTTTGTGTATCCCCGGCCAACGAAACTTATAGCGATGCCGATACTTTGAATACTGGGTAGAACTTTGAGTCATCCAACGACAAGAAAACCCTCTTGCGATTATGTTAAACTTGCGAAATTCGTTCATATGATCTATGAAGTTTTTAGATCCAGTTACTCACTTGATTTATGAAGTTTGTAGATTCAATTAATTACATGATTTATGACTTTTTTTTTTTGAAAGGTAATGCTTTTATTAAAAAAGGCCAAAAAGGGGCAAAAAAGACCAAAACAAACAAGACCGCCCAAGGGGATGAAAGGGGACACGCTACAAAAACCTTATTCATGAAGTTTATTTATTCAACTAATTACATGATTTATGAAGTTCGTAGATTCAATTAATTACAGAAGGTTCGTAGGTTCATGTTTAACCTGCATGCTAATTGAATGTATCTTTGTTTGTAGGCTATTTCAGTTTAATGCAGGGAAGTTGAGGATGGATGAGAGGATTGATTTGAGCATGAGTGATCCTGATTTGGTCCCTCTAATTGTTCAGGTTTGTGCTTTATGTGCACTCCATGTAGGTTGGTGTTACTAACTATTCTCTCAATTTGTTGGGCCTTGTGAATCCCCCAAGACTTATGCCAACTTATTGGGGTCTGCTCAATCCCCATAAATATATGAATTTTAAATCTCTCATGTCAAAATTATCATATGAAATCAACAAGTGGTAGAAGAGAGAGTAGCAGAGTGCTTTTTCCTTTATTATGGGTCTATAGAAGGGGTTTGGTGGGTTTAGTAAAACAATGAAGTCTCTCTCTCTCTAAAGACCTAATTAAGTATAATATTTTAAGTGAGAGAGGAGGAGAGGTTCACAATGAGGTTCAGAAGGGATTATGTTATAATTCTATCATAGGTCTATAACAGGGTGGTTTCCCGATTGCCTTTTCCCACTCTTTGGGGTGGGGAGCTATTTTTATCTCTAAGTTTTATGAAGGGGACGCATTATTCTCAAAAAGGAAGGTGCAGGATTTTCAGCGATATCAATCCCATCACTCTCATTGGGTGTGGTACAAAATGATCGGTAGTATTTTAGCAGGGTGAACTGGAAAGTGTTGGAGGGAGTGATTTATAAATCGCTATGGACATTTTTATGCGGGAGATATCATGGATGAAGCTTCGGTGGCACACACTTGCTTCATTCAAGTCATCACATGGTTCTAGATATTGAATTTACGTATCCATATCAACCCCCTGTCCGCAATGTGGGGGAATTGGGCATACTGAGAAAAAAAGGGCCATAATGATCGATATTCCTATATGGCCATAAAGGTCCCTGCCTGTTTTTGTTTGTCAAGTTCTCTCATTTTTCCACTTTTTTCTTCTTCTTCTTCATTTCATCCCTACAGGAAGCTTAAGAACTCATTTTGTACTAGATCTAGGCCTATATTTGTGATCAAAATACAAGATTTGAGTGGGATTCAATGAATTTTAAGAAATATTGGAAATGGCTAAACCATCAGTTCATTTTTTTTTTTTTTGGTTGTTTTTCAATATAAGTGGCCATAATCTGCCCAGGACTCGGTGCTTGATTTGTGTTAAATTAGGCCATGTTGGGAAACCATGGATTTAATGCTAAACATTGGAACAGGAAAAAGGTTTTCTTTCTTTGACGTGATGATTTGTGTTTCCGGTCAAGGCCCAGCCCACCTATGTCTCCTGCTGGTTTGGATAGCAGGTGGATTCCACCACACAATCATTACACTTTTCCATATTTTGGATTCTTGGCACAAGAAACTAGGTCGGTATTTTGTGAGAGGAATATGAGATTTCCTCTTGCTATCCAAACAAGAACTTAAATTTGGATTCCATGTTTCAATAGTTCTCAGGAAATCATCATCGCATAATTATTAGCTTTTCCTTTCTTTTCCCTTGGATTCCATGTATAAAAACATGCACTTCAGGCCTATTTCATTGTCTTTCAGCCAGTCAAGCTGACAAACAACATTCTTATCAATGAATTGTCTAATACAGCATTAAATACATGTTTAAAAAACACAAAAAAGATTGTAGATTCCGGTGTTTTACATTTCCCTCATATTTTAAATAAAATTTTAATATCTTTTTTGAGGAAAAAGGGCTGATAGCTTGGTATAGGTCATATCGGCCAGCATAGTATTAGTTTATGGGAGGGTCAATATGCCCCGCATAATCGATATTGAAAACGTTGATGCATAGAGAAGGTAGACTTGGTTGGATTTGTAAAGTAGACTTGGAAAAGGATTATGATTTTTCAACTGGAGGTTCTTGGTCTGCATGCTTAGAAGATTGGGGTTTGGGCAAAAATGGAGACAGTGCATCCAAGAATGCTTTGCATTTGCTCACTTTTCAACTTTGGTGAATTGGTCTCCAATTCACTTTTTCAGGGGGTCCATTGGTATTTGCTAGAGTGATCTGCCATCACCCTTCTTATTTGTAGTGGTGGTGGTCCTAAGCAGAATGAATGAAAGGTGTAATGTCTTATGGCAGCTTTAAGGTAATCATGAAAATGATTTTAAACCTTCACCCCCTTTTGTGGGAGGTTTGGTCATACTACAAGACCCAATTGGCCTTTTTTGGCTTGGACATTTGATTCATAAACATTGTTATCAAATGCGATCGCATATGCGATTGCATATGCGCATACTGTTGATCAAATCGCATATGCCATGATGGCATATGCGATCCTGGCAAGTATGCCATGGCATACTTTTATATGCGATAAATATGTGATCGCATATGCGAGTATACGATCGCATACTGCATATGCGATCGCATATTTCCCAATAGCCAAGAGCGGAAGATTTTTATTTTTTCAAATTGGAGAAATTTTGCCTATAATTAGGCACTCATATCCCCTCCATTTTCACTATTCTTTACTCCAAAGCTCTAAATCTCTTACTCTCTCTCTTACACCTCTTTCTTTCTTACTCTAATCTCTCTACAATTATTTCAATTATGTTTATTTTTTGTATTTTATAAGTTGTGCTTACTTTTCGTAAATTAAGTTGTAAGTTATAACTTGTAAGTTGTTTCAAGTTATCCATTTATCATTAAAATTTCTTTGTTTGAAGTTTATAATAATTAGTTATCTTTTAATGTAGCTTGTTGATTGTTTTGTTAAAATTTATATAATATAATATAGGTAATTAAATATATCACTTAATGAAACACTCAAACTATAATGAAATAAGTAAAATAACCCAATCCAATCATGTGTACTAATTAGATGAATTTTTAGTTTTTTTTTTTTTGAAAAAAAATATGCCATAGCATATGCTAATCGCATGCAATCGCATATGTGATTTGACAACATTAAATATAAATTAGATAGAATACCAACTACTTTGTTGTTAGCCTAGTGGTAAAAGTGTTTGCTTTTAAGTAGAGGTTGAGGATTCGAGCTTTTTGACGGCTCTAGTTGCATTTATTATTATTATTATTATTATTATTTTATACCGAACATGGATACTCATATTTGACTTGTTTCTAGGGTCACCCACACTATTGGCGACTCGGTCCAATCCAACTGCCCGGTCTAGTCTTGGGTTCTTAAGCATTGGAGTCAACCAAACTTTCAACATTCCAACTTGTAATTTGCGTATGCCATGATCATTTTCTACAAAGCAAACCATGCTAATGTAGGATGAGTGAAACTAACCTAGGATGTAAGATGTGAGATCAAATACGCATCAATTTCAGCATTCAACATATAAAGATTGTTTTCCCCCAAATTTCCATTCAAACTAAATAAATTTCGAAAAAAACAATTCTCTTCGTTTTTAAAAAAAAAAAATAAAATTTTGGTTTAGAAAAATCTCATAAAAAAAAAACCCAAAAATTTTTTTTTAAATTTTTAAAAACCCTTTTGAAAATAATTCGGTCCCTTTCAAGAAAAAAAAAAAGAAACCATTTAAAATTTTTTTTCCCCCCCTTATCATACATTTTAACAATTCAAAGAAATTAAATTAATTAAAAAATTAAAATAAAAAAAAAAATATTAAATTTTTTAATTATTTTAATATATTCTTAATGGAATTTAAATTTTTGGCAATCTTAAATTAATTTGCATAAAAATTAATATTAATTGGAAATAAAATTCTTTTTTTCTGTAAGTTTTTAAAAAATATTTGAATAAATACGGAGCCCAATATTATTATTATTTCCTTTTCTTTTTTTCTTACTATTAAATAACATCAAATCCCCTCCGTCCTTCGGTTTGCAAGACAGCGATAAGATAGGTTTCTAAAATCATGAAATCAAAAATTCACTTTTTTAATTTAAATATAAAATGATACATAAATTTTCACATTATATCTTATTCCCATTATCTAATTGAAAATTCAAAAGAAAAATTACTTAACTTTTTATCATACACTGAAATTTCAAAATCTGGAAATGAGGCTTTAAACAAATTTAAAATTCAAATATTCTAAATTTTATTTAATTAATTTATTTGCTTCCACTTAAAATTGCCAATAAAATCCAATTTAAAATTTTTTACACTTCGAAGGTTTCTTCATCGAGTCTTAATTTATTTTTCTTTAAACTATTTGGAATATTATAGAGGTTAATAAATATATACATAGCTTCACCACTTTAGCACTGGTTTAATACTAACCCATATTTAATAAAACTAATGTTATTTTTTTTTTTAGAAATTTAAAGGGTTAAAAAAGTAAAATCTTGATACTTTTTAATGAGGAAAAAATACTTTGTAGCCAAAGCAACTATTAATTAAATTGATTGCCATATTCTAAATAAGATAAAGAAAATTATTGATAAACTTTGTTTTTCTAAGCTAACAAAAAATGGTTTGCTTACTTAAAATAAAAAGCAACAATCATCGAAATTTATTTATTTAAAATTCATAACCATTTTCAATTTATTGTAATATAACTAATGTTATTATTCATGTTGGCTAGTGTTTAGGCCCACATTACTTAAGCAAAGAGGGCATTATTATAATTTTCTGTAATTTCTATATATTGTTAGTGTAGTTCTCTCCCTTCTCCTTATATTCTTTCTCCCTATTTTCTGTTAAATCCTTCCCCTCAACAGGTTTTCACATGATGTAAAAATAAAAAATTTAAAATGCCATTCTTTGAAATGTTATATTGTTGGGATTCATGATAAAATTTGTGGCAGAAGTTTTCCACTGGCTGCCAACCTTGGCACAACCCTCCTTTATTTGGGATTGGGATCGGCGACAAGAGCACAAATCTCTCACGGGCGTTATTGGCCTAGAGAATTTAAAGGTAAAATAGCCAAAAAGATTGTAGAAACTCCATATCACATGCTTGGCTTTTTAATCATAAAACTATGTTATAAATTTTAGTTGAATTTTGAATTAAGATTGCCATCGTCATCATATTGTCCCAACATTTTGCAATTGGGATGTTGCCACAGAATAGTTTGTTAGTGTGGTGGTTGCTACAAAATGTTAGCAAAGGTTCTCTCTATGAGACTTCTCAAAGCCATGTCCCATGTAATATCACTATTCCAAGGGACATTCATAAAAGATCATCATATTTTGGATGGCATTTTGGTTTCTAATGAGCTCTTTGATCGTCACATCATCAAGTTACTGCTACATGTGGTAAAATTGGCAAAGCATTTACGGGATATGGTGATGGAGAGTGTGGAAAGAGAGCTATCGTTGTGCGAAATTAGATACTAGTCTCTTTGGGGGATAGAAGACTTTAATTAGAGTAGCTTTGTCCAAAGAGTCTCCAAATCTTACAACTCAGTGAGGATTCCGTGGATGGTTACAAATAAGATGCCTCGTTATATAGACTTAGGAACATTTTAGCCTCAATGGCCAGGATGATGCCATGTGGAGATCAACTAATTGCGAAGAATACTCTAGAAATCTTCTAGACTACTCTACAATATTCTCTTTACTGGACTCTACTACAGAACTCAAGAACATTCTATAGATAACCACATTACTGTGCACAACTCTGCCCCTTTTTGGAATTCTCTTCACTTGCCTACACACTATGCACAAAACTTATAGTGTACATGAAGAGCATAAATTGGTCAAATCCTTGATTTAGCCCCTTGTGAATGATTGGTCCATGACATTCTCCCCCACTTATCATGTCAATGCCCTTGGCAACCACTCATTGATGATCTTCAATGTTGGTTACACGAACTACATGACTCATTGTTCCATCCTTGTCTTCCTCAATTAGCTACAAGGTTGAGATCATCCCAACCTTAGCTTTCCCTTTCCGCATTGTAGGTACCATACATGGATGCTTCCCATCCATGATGCTAATCATCATAAGGTAGGGCATTAGAAGTGCTTTTGCCTTGCTTAAGGAATCCATGCCCAAGATGACATTGAGTTGTAAGATTTGGAGACTTGTCTAGCCGATTGACCCACCAACATGGAGCTCCACGTCCTTACCCACTCATTGAATAGTTTTAGCTTTTGGGTTGCCTAACTTTATTGTACTTGTGTCCTTTACCAATGTTAGACCTAGGTGCTTTGCCTCCTCTGTTGAGAAGAAGTTTTGTGGCGCTCTCAAGTCCATCGGAGCTTGACTGGATATGCCTTTGCTGTTTATGTCAGTGTACATTAATTACCATCCCAGCGGCTTGATCACATTCGCCACTTTTCCCTCAAACACATTTGGAAATCTGATTCTCAACCCCTTGTCCTCTACTTGACTTGGATCGATAGCCGCCCAAGGGCTTTTTCTGTGGGAAGCCCTTCACCCATTGATTGTCATCACAAATGAAAGAAGTCCAACTTTTCTCCTAGTTGTTGGGATTGCCATCTCTAGTGTTGAGGAGTTGTATATTGACCCAATGCGCAATTCCTCATTTTTGCTTCATCCTTTTCTCATCCAGCTTCACTGCGAGGGCATTGAGAGCTTATCTCTTTGGGCGCTCCCTATCCAAATGAGGCCCATTGTAGATGAGGCGCTTCACTTTTCGTTGCCTGGGCATGTCCCCACTATCCTTGCCATCCTTCCTATCTCTGGAACCCTTGCCACTTGGTACCTTGCTAGAGCAAGGTATTCCATAACGGTAACAGTGGCCGTAACGACCACCACCGTTACCTTTACGATACGGGTTGTAACGGCTGTTATGGCCCCCGTAACAACCATCACGATCTCTTTATTTATTTATTTATTTTCTACTTTAAAAAAAACTATTATTAAAAGGAAAAACCCGTATCTACCTCGTAACATATCATTGTAGGGTTGTTATGGCCTTTACAGGGGGCGTAACGGGCTGTTAATGACGGTTATGCGTCATTTTTTGCATAACGGCTGTTACGGCCGTTATGACCCCGCAACGTGTAACGGTTGCCACCTTTACCTTTACATAACGGTCTTTACGACACACCATGTGCAAGAGCCTTCACAGTCTGTGGAGTCCCGTTCTCCCCCCACCTTTGCAATGTCCATTGTTTCTAGGTGATCTCTATTTTGAAGCGTCACCCCATGTGAACTCAATCAGACTGTCTGCTACCACCATTGCAAAGCTAGGTTCTGTATGCTTGTTGTTGCAGTTCCTACCATGGTATACAAAAAACGATTATGTTACATGTGTAATGATTACTATGTAACAGTAAGGGTGGTGCTTGTTATGTGATATGTGGCCATAACGCCAGAATTGAAAGAAAAAAATTGCTTGCAATGGGCTTGTAATCCGACTGTTACAGGGCCATAATGGCCGCTATGGCCAGTATCATAGCGGCCATAAGGCTGGCCGTTATGGTCACTGTTACCGTTATTGAATACCTTGGTTCTTACTGCACCTACTGCCATCTACGAAGTTGAAGAGGGTTTCTTCTTCAGACATGACAGGAATCTTTAGCATGAGGGTTGATGACTCCTTGACATGCTCACAAATGAAATTCATGTGCTTGAACTTTCTCTGCATCAAGTGCACCACATTCTCAGGATAGAATTGCTTTTTGGTCTCCTTCTTGAAGTCCTTCCAAGTGTCTATGATGCATGTACCTAGCTCCATATTTGCAGGTGCTTGTGCCACTATAGAGTCAGTGTGTCAATAAGGTGCATTGCAGCAATCCTCACCTTGGCTCTGTCATCCATTAGCAAGAAGATGGAAGTATTGCTCTAACTGCGACAAATATCCAGCTCTCTATCACTTCTTGATCCGTTGATGATCTGATGCAGGACAATCAACCACTTGGTCTAAAAGCTCGAACTGTTAGAGTATGGCAAATTAATCCCTTTATCTCATAGCCTAGGCCCCACATCTCATGGGTTAGGACCTCGGCCGAACCCCCTTCGTGGTCCCCAAATCACATGGGCCGCCCACCCTAAGTGTGTCCCCGCATCCCACGAGGTACCCCACTCGAGCCCGGTGTGAAATGCACATTAATCACCCCTGGTAAGGAGTCTCGAACACGAGACCTCTCCCGTGGGCCCCAAATCGCATGGGTCACCCACCCCGAGTGTGCCCCTGCATCCAACAGGCGACCCCACTCGAGCCCAGTGTGAAAATGCCCCTGCATTATGATCAAAGGGTTTGGCTTCTGTACTTTCGGTGCACTGCCCATGGGCATAGTGTCATTGGCCATTGCCCTTTTCCACATGGCCTAATCACCCTTCATTTCCTCCAGCGGCTCCTTCAGCATTGTGAGGGTCTTCATCACCGTAGCCTGGAAGGCCTTCTTTTCTTGACATTGAGTGTCAACTAACCTGTTTATATCATCCAACTCCTCTCTCTTGAGTTCCTTAAGCTCATTATCGTGGTCCACAGTGCTGTTGCCTATTGCTTCAAACCGTTCGTTTCTGTCGCCTATTACTAGCTTCACCTGTGCGAGCCATGCTGCCAATCTCGTCACCATGTTAGAGGACCTTTCCTTGGACTGTTGGCACCAGCTCCCTCATTCGTATGTGCTTGCTCATTGTTGATCACCTCAGATGCTATTGTGTCTCTCTTTACCCACAAGTGCCATGACTTATTCGTAAACTAGCTTTGATAGCACTTGTCATGGTCCAAGTGCTTCCCCAAATTTTGACTTGCGGCACTCATGCTCACGGTTCCATTGTGGGTGAGTAAGCCTACCCAAGTGCAAACACCAAGTGTTATGCGCAAACCCTTCTAGGATGCAAGAGAGACATGAGAAAATTAAAGCATGCTCCTGTTAATCAAGAGCTCTGAAGCTTACAAGTCTCTAACAATAATGAGGATGGTCAAATAAGGACCCCTCTTATAGATATAAGAACATTCTAGCCTTCATCAATGGCAAGGATGGTGCCATGTGACGATCATCTAATGGCTAAGAACCTTCTGAACTGTTTCTACACCATTCTCTCTACAAAACTCCACTAGAGTACTCTAGAACATTCATATGGATCTCCATATTGTACAACTATTCATTTTAGAATTCTCTACACATCCCTACACACCATGTTCAAAACTTTGGTTACACGAAGAGCATAAATTCCCAAGTCCCTGACTTAGACGGAGACTTAGACCTTTGTGAATGATCAGTCCATGACACCTAGCTAAAATCTTGGGTACTGCACCACCATCCTCGACCTTGAGATAGTTGCATTTGTTGGTACGACCATGCTATTCTCAGTTTTGTATGTGCTAAGTGATGAGCAGGTACTAACTCTTACAAATGGAAGTAACCCATTAGGGAAACATTCGGAACTCTTGTCATGATAAAATGTCTTCTTATCCTTGGAAATTATTTGTATGTGTGCTATGTAGATATTAAAGGATAGCCTACTTCTGTTCATAAACTGAAAATGTGTGTACAGAGTGTTTATGACTTGTTTATAAATACCAATATCCCAAATTAGATACAAATTACCTATACATTCCCGCGTGATTAGCCTATGAAGGATACTACTACTACTACAAAAAAAAAAAAACCTATTATATAATGACACAAACATCAAAGTATTTGTATTGTTTTGATCTGAACATTCATTTTTTTAAAATCATTGTATGGCAGGAAAATTATATCAATTATCGGCCAAGTTCTGCTGGTAAGGATGACAATGGACTCAAGCGAATGAACTTGATTGCCCGTGCTGCGGAGTCTATAGGGGATGGCGATATAGTCAATGTACAGATTAGGCGATACCGACAGTGGCAACTATCTCAAACTGGTTCATTTGCATCTTGCATAATTCCGTAAGTCGCTTGATTCCAGCATCCAAGAATATTGCTTTCTTGATTCCAGCACTCAAGAATATTGCTTCATCAGTTGTTTTTTCTTTTTGGTCGACTTTGTACTGCATATTATGATTCTGTTTCATCTTCTCCAGTGCTGCTTTGATGCATGGCCAAAGGGAGCCCTTAGAACCGGTAATTGCTATTCATTTCTCCTAACCTATCATTATGAGTGCTATTAGTATGCTTAATCTAGAGAATTCCTGTTATTTATTCCTTCAGGTATCTGTTAATGACTGTGGAAATGGTATGGCCCACTTGGTGGCCCACCTGGATGAATGAAATAATGGGCCGTACAATGGTATGGCCCACCTAGTATTGTGTTTTTTAACTTGTGTTTGTTTACTTGGTCTATCTGGTACACTTAATTTGGTACACTTAAGATATACATGTCATATTGTAAATTAGTAAGGGTATTTTTGGGATATTTGTTTTTTTTTTTTAAAAAAAAAAAAACTTAATATTTAAAGGAAGAGAGGAGGGGTGTGTGGCCCTAATTCACTCTCTATATTCTCTTTTTCTATCTTTTCTATTTCCTTTTGCTGCTACATCATTTTACATGGTATCAAAGTAGATTTCATTTTGATTTACACGACTTTCTTCTCTTGTATCTCATAAATTCTTCTTTTCTTTTCCTCTTTGCTCTTCATATCTCCGTTATGGTGTAGTTTCTCTAAGAAACCTAAGGTTTCTTCTTCTTCTTCTTCTTCTTCTTGTTGTTGTTGTGCGGGCCTTTGTAATGGTCTACATGTGAGAGGGTGATTGTTGTGCTCATGACCATCCAATGTTGTCATATCGCTTATGCGATCGCATATGCTTGTGCACATATGCGGTCGCATATATATTCTAAAAAAAGAAGGAAAACTAGGGAAAAAATAAGAGAAAAAAATGAAAAAAATATAAGAAAGTAGGGGGAACTTTTCTAAGTTAATAGATAGCTAATTTTATATGTTTAAAATACATTTGAGTAAAATAAAACCAATTTAATAATGAATTAAACATTAAGTCATCAACATTTGACAATATAGTTAACAAATATCAATTAACACTTAGTAAGTAAATAAAATGAAGAAGCTATTTATATATATTATTGATTGTAGAAAATGGAAATATAATTTACAGATCAATAAGTCATACACTAAGTCACTAACAAAATAATACTAAATGGTAAATGCTACTATATACATTAATCTATTTGCCATTGTGGTAGTTGATCACCTCCACCATCGTCATCATCCAAGTCATCTTCTTCTTCTTCTGTTTCTTCATCATCTTTATTTACTAATACTTCATCAACATCCAATGATGGATCTTCAGCCTGATCATCATTTCCTTCTTCTATCTCTTCCACGGAGTGACTGCTACTCCCCCCTCCTTTTGCATTCAAGTGGAAGTAGTACCTTCTCTAGGTGTTGATCCATATGCGGCATCTTCAACTCGTGCCCATGTCAGGTCCCCACCAGCAAATATTGGGTCATCCGTCTTTATGAACCACTCGTTATCTGCATCCAACTCATCTAAGCAGGTATGGTCAAAGAAACTAGGCTTTTCTTTAATTGTCTCTGCAATTTCTAATTGTATTGAATGAAGACCAAGTTGTTGGGCATCTTTTGCTCAAGGCGATTCCTTTTCTTGGTGTGAATCTGCATGAAAGAAAGTGCATTTAGCATTAACTATTTAGCTAATTAACTTACACTTACAAGTTGAAGTTACAATTACCAAATTGTAAGTTTGTAACATACTAACATATTAACATTTTCATTCCAAACTTACTGCCTCAAACGTGCTCCAGTTGTGCTCGCAATTGCTGGCAAAACACGTGAGTCCAAGAATCTTCATGGCCAGCTTCTTTAGATCTGGATCCTTCCTGTTCGGGTCCACTCCATAGGCAACCTATCAGTTAGCTGAGAAAAACAATTTAAGTTGGTTAGACTTTGTAGATTAGATTGTAAAAAAAAAACTATTTGTAAGAGAGCTAAGCATTCATATTACTTACTGGGCAATTTCATTGTCCGATGCCTGATGACGATATCCCTTGAGAATATGCCCTCACTCTTTGTATAGAAGTCCAATAGAGTCGAGATCTTGTCTTGTTATTCTCTATCCGGAATCATTCTTTCTAACACATAAATAAATCCAACCATATGTATAATAAGTGCTTCTGTCGGATCGGGAGAAGCGAATAAACAGGCTGAGTTAAGGATGCAAGCAGCTAAACGCAATGGAGATGACAGTTGGCTGCCCCATCTTCTATCTATAATATCTACAATGGGCTTGTAATCATGCACTTTATAGTTAAAATAGTATATGATCTTATTTCTCGCCCTATTCATCGCATCATAAATGTCACGCATTGGAGGCTTCTCATCCCCGTCCTCCAATCGCAACATAATGACTAAGAGCTCGGATACTTTTAATGCCTTTGTCACTTGAGTCCAAAAACTTTGTGAAAGGATTGTTTGTTGAACCTGTTTCCCTTCAGTCTTCTTTGACCAAGGTCTACTTGTAAAATTGAGCGACACCACAAAGGTTCTAAGTTCTGATTTTTTTTCATGTAATTTTTGTAGTGTTAAGAAGGCTGTAGCGAAACGGGTGACTGCTGGATGTAGAAAGTTACCCTCAATGTATTTTCTCATTCGACTGAGAAGAAGTGGGTGTTTGTACAAAAAGACTATGATTCTTCTAGCCATTGCAATCACATTTAAAAATAACCTACCTATATCTTCTAACATTAGATCAACAGATCAACATAATGGGCCGCACATGGGGTTCAAAATAAACAACATCTCTTCTCCAGAAGAAAATGACCGACGGTTACATATGAGGTTGCATTGTTTGTAATTACCTGGATAACGTATTACTCACTTATTTCCTCAACTACAGTATCTGGTAATTTAAACAAGTAATTTTCAGTATGTGAATGGCCTAATGCATCCATCGATTTCAAGAACATTGTCCCAGCTGGATAATTCAGTAGAAAGTTAATGAGAGACTGACCGGATCTATCGATCCATCCATCGGCCATGAGTAAACACCCATACGTTTTCCATGATTCTTTATATTCAATTATAAAGGATCATGGATAATCAACTTCGTCTTTGAGACACGTATCCCTCATTTCATAATATGAAGGAGGCTTAAGCCCTGGTCCAAATTGACCTATAGCCTCAATCATAATTTTGAAGCTTCTCAATTTAACTGCATTGAAAGGAATGCCGGTTTGGTAAAACTACTTAACAATATTAAATAGTGGTTTTCATATCTTTTTGTTTATACCGATTTTCTAAAGTTGTTTGAGCTAGCCATTTGCCCCGACTCCTTTGGTCGACCACATCCTCGGGGTGTGGTCTACACAATTTATACATGGGCTCATGCCCTCGGGCTCTTTTCGAGGCCGTTGGTAGTTTAGACCAGCCTGTCGAAGTAGGTAGAGTAGGGTTAACGTTATCTACATTAACTACGTTTATATCTTCATACGCATCTTGTTCCATATATTCCCCTTGATGTAGGACACTATCGCATCTCTTTTTCGATTGTTTATCCATATACTCTATGACCTCCCTTCGGATTTCTATAGTAATTTTGTCACATGCTTTTGCATTTTACCTTGGTAAATGTGTAAGGTGTTGCTTGTGTTGCACAATGCCACCAGAACCCACATACCCACATAACTCACATACTTTGTGAGTCTTATCCGTATCACTACGATAGTGCCCATACTTCCAACCTGGGTCATTCGACTTGGGTTTCAAAGAGGAAGATTGTGAAGAAGACATGGTGTAGTGGGTGCGTGTGTATTGATTCTTCTTGTTATAACTTGTCAGTTGCAAATTAGTAAAAACTAAAAACTTAAGTAAAGAGTTAAGACTAAAGAGATGAGAGAGGGAGAGGGAGAGGAAGAGAGAAAATAAGAAATAGAGATTAAAGAGGGAGAGAGAGAATAGAGATAGAGAGAGGGAGAGAGAGAGTTACACACTTACACTAGTAGTAATAGAAAGGGAGAGAGAAAAGAAAAGGAGAGAGAGGGAGTTAGAGTTACACTTGTAGTAGAAGATGAGAGAGAGAGAGAGAGAGAGAGAGAGAGAGAGAGAGAGAGAGAGAGAGTTATACAATTACACAAACACAATTATACAATTTAAAATTCGGAAATATATTGTTGTCTTGACTCTTGCATGTTGTAGACTTGTAGTTGTAGCCTTGTTGCTCTTGTAGAATGCAAATTCTTGCATTCTTTGAACTCTTACTTGATTCTTCACACTTACACTAGTAGTAATAGAAAGGGAGAGAGAAAAGAAAAGGAGAGAGAGGGAGTTAGTGTTACACTTGTAGTAGAAGATGAGAGAGAGAGAGTCATACAATTACACAAACACAAATTATACAATTTAAAATTCGGAAATATATTCTTGTCTTGACTCTTGCATGTTGTAGACTTGTAGTTGTAGCCTTGTTGCTCTTGTAGAATGCAAATTCTTGCATTCTTTGAACTCTTACTTGATTCTTGAAAGTTGAATCTTATGAATCTTCTTCTAAGTTGTAACAAACTAAAAATAAAAAATGTTTTGAGAGATAGAAAGAGATTAGAAATGTAGAGATTAGAGAATGATGAATGAATGTAGATTGGTAGAATGAAATGAGAATGTAGAGAATGATTAAAGAGATATAGAAATTAGAATAAAGATTAATGAATAATGACTAAAGTAATGAGTGACTAAAGAGAAATAGAAATGAGAATGATGATTGATGAATGAATGTAGATAGTAGAATAGAAATGAGAATGATAATGAATGAATGTAGATAGTAGAATAGAAATGAGAATGATGATTGATGAATGAATGTAAATGATAGAATAGAAATGATGAGAATGTAGAGATTAAAGAGATATAGAAATGAAATGAGAATAGAAATTAATGAATAATGAGTGACTAAAGAGAGATAGTAGAAATGAGAATGATGAATGAATGTAGACGTAGTTACTACTAGTTAGTTATGTAGATTGCAGATTATAGAAATAAGAATCTAGAGAGATATATAAATGAAATGAGAATAAATGCAGTGTTCGAAATATCGATACTATCGGCCGATATTATCGGTATCGGGCCCTAGCGAGACGAAACTCCTCCGATAACCCCCGGAAGATACCGAAAATCCAAAACTTCAGATATCGGCCGATATTATCGTCGATATCGCACCTGGGAGAGCATCATTATCCGAAAAAAATGAAAAAAAAAAAGAAAAGAAAAAAGAAAAACTTTCAATGGTAAATTTCGGTACCTGTAAAGAAGATCGCCTGATCGGAAGCTGTCTTTGGTGGGCCATTTGAATCGAAGCCTCTGATTTGCAGAGATTTGGCCGCAAAATCCGCCGAAATCGTCAAAATAATCGGCATTTGGGAGAGATTTTAGGGTTCCGACGTTCGGAACCCTCTCTGCTTCGAAAAAAAAGGGCCCTGAGCCCTTATGCAAAAGAAGTGGACGGGTTGGTGCATCGCACGTCACCGACATGTTGACGTCACCAAGTTATGTGGGTCCCATCATGACGTATATATTATATCCAAACCGTTCGTCCATTTGGCGAGCTCCTCGTAAGGCTTTATCCGAAAAATAAGACAAATCCAAATATTAAGTGGACCACACTGGAAAAAAACTGTGGGATATTGAACTTCCACCATTGAAACCCTTTTGGCGCAAAAGTTTTGGATCGTATGATATTTGTTTTTCCTATTCATCAAGGTCTTTGTGACCTCATGAACAGATTGGATGGAAAACAAACGTTATGGTGGACCCTACGAATGTTATAATGGTGAGAATCATTGTCCTCACTGCTATTTGTGGTGTGGTCCAATTGAGGTTTGGATGTCACTCATTTTTGGGTTCGTGATCTCAAATGATCTCTCCAAATGGATGAACGGTGTGGATATAATAAATACATTATTGGTGGGGCCATGTAACTCTGATCTCCTACGGAAGCGGATTGCGTACTGAGTAACTCAGTACCCCTAGCGTACTGAGTAAACTGTGTGGGGTCCACTGTTATTTTTTTTATTTTATCCACTCTACTAATCCATGTTAAAAGATAATTTTATGGCTTGATCCCAAAAATGAAGCAAATTAAAATCTCAATTGGACCACACCACAGGAAACATTTTGATTGAACCTCTACCATTGAAAATTTTTTGAAGGCCAAAGAAGTTTTGGATCAAGCTGATGTTTGTGGTTTCTCTTCATCCATGTCTTTGTCATCTTATGAACAGGTTGGATGATAAATAAAAATTACTTTGGACCCTAGGAAGGTTTCAACGGTGGAAATCTTCCTGTGTAATGGTCCACTTGAGCTTTGGATTTACTTCAATTTTGGTATAAACCCCTAAAATTAGCAGTAAAAGTGGATGGACGGTGTGGATAAGCCACATACATTCACAGTGGGTGCAACTGAGTTTACTCAGTACGATAAAAGCGCAGAGTGACATAGTACGCAATCTGATTTCGTGGACGTTGGGCTTCGCATGAAGTTCATGCGCTGAAAACTTAGGTAGGGTCCACTGTGATGTTTGTGAGAAATCTACTCCATCCATCCGTTTTTTGAACACATTTTAAGACATAGGGCCAAAAATGAGCCGGATCCAAGACTAAAGTAGGCCGAAAACATGAGGATTGAAGGTCCACAATTGAAATATTCGTGGGGCCACAGGTTTTGAATCAGTCTAATATTTGGGTATTCAATTCATCCCAGTAGTGATGACGTAATGAACGGTATGGACGGAATGTAAACATCACTGTCGACCCAGGAAGGTTTCAACGGTAGGAATTTCCCTACCCACCTTTTTCTTTATTGCGGCCCACTTGAGTCTTGGATCCTACTCAATTTTTGCCTCAAGTCTTAAAATAATCTCACAAAACTGATAGATGGAGTAGATTTCTCACAAACATCACGGTGTGCCCCACTCCTGCGAAAGGATTTAGTAGGAAATCCGCGTCCCATCTTGGCACGACACATGCCCATACTTTATATGGTACACCAGCCAATCCACACCCTCTATCCATTTTCATAAGTAATTTTAAGGCATGAGCCCAAAAAGGAGATAGATGAAAGATCAAGTGTACCATACTGCAAGAAATTGTGGTGGCAATGATGTCCACCATTGAAGCTTTTTAGGGCCCACCGTAATGTTTATTTGCCATCCAATCTATCCATGAGGTTTGACAAACCTGGATGGGAAAACATAAATATTAGCTTTATCCAAAAAAATTATAGGCCCAAAATAGTTTAATGGTAATCATTCAATGAACACTATTTTTTGTGTTGTGGTCCACCTCAGATTTAGATCTGCCTTATTTTTCGGCCCATGCCCTAAAATGACATGTTAAAATGAATTCCAATTGATGTTTGGATGTGACTCATTTTCATACAAATCTTTATACATTTATAAATGGTATGCATAATATTTAAATATATTTACCTTAGTTTAATCAGATAAAATATAACTTAGTACCTTATACAAAGGAAATTTATTATGTGCACTTCTTTTTTGATATTTTATGATTTAAAAGTGTGCATTAAGGTCTTTTTAAATAATCCCCAAAGTTTCATAAAAAAATTCAACCATTTTGCTAATGTTTCCCCATGTTTCCCCAAAAGTGCGATAAACTATGCGATACAAACGATATATCCTATGCGATAACCGATACGTATCTGTATCCCAAGGGTGCGATACATTGTGCGATACCGATATTTCGAACACTGAATAAATGTAGAGAAAATGTAGAATATAGGGAAAGAGAGTGTATTGTTATGAATGGATATTATGTAACTAGAGAATGAATATAATATATAAGAGAATGTAGAAAATGAAACGAATGAGAATTATGAGATGTAGAAAATGAAATGATATCTAGAAACTAGAAAGAGATATATGTAGAAAATGAAATGTGAGACTTGACTTGTAATTAGATTACGATATATTCTTGAATCTTGATTGAAACTTGAAAGAAGATGAAGCTTGGGTCTCGGAGACTTTGAATTTAAGAGTTGAAAGATGGATAATGTAATTATGTAAGAGAGAATGAGAGATTTGAGACTTTGAAAGTGTATGAGAGTAGAGAGAGAGAGAGAGAGAGAGAGAGAGAGAGAGAGAGAGAGAGAGAGAGAGAGCTTGAGTGCATGTAGAATGCAAATAGGGGCGTATGAACGCCTTTTTACAGGGAAGAAGGCTGGATTTTGAATATATATATATATATATATTAAGTTTCAAACGGTCAGATTTCCGACCGTTCGGCCAATATGCGATTGCTTAAATCGCATATGCGATCCAATATGTGCAGGGATCACATATGCCACAGTTGCATATGCAATTTTTCCTGGATTGTGTGCATATGTAATCACATATGTGAATGTGCGGTCGCACATTACAACATTGTGACCATCACTCCTCTTGTGTTCGGTTGAAACACATTGGCTGATTGTTTCATCAAGTGTGATGTCTACATTGTCTGGAGCATATAGTTAGAGTGTTCTTATATCTAGAAGAATCAACCCTTTGTGTAAAGCATTATGGTATTCTCTTTAATTTATTCTTCTATTGGAGATGAAGGGTGATCAAAGATTTGGATTCCAAAATCCATCTAATTTTCTAGGAGTTTAAATAACCTCTATAAAACTAATTGGATCAAATTATCTCTATTAGTCTAAATCGATCCAAATGTTTTTTTTTTTACAACTAAAGGCTAATTAAAATATCTCATTGTAGAGAAACTAGTGAAAGTGATAGCACATACAATCAATAGATCCAAGAAAATACTCAAATCATGCTACGGTTGTGGAACAGTATGGAGACATCTGTAAAGGAGTTGTGGGATGTAAATGTTGCTTTACTTGCGTGTTTCCTCCATTATTGATCGGTTACAGAAGTTGCACTTCATCTCGTGCCTACCTCCATCCACTCTCACACAATACTGCCATCCAATATCATCACTGTCCCGTTGGCTTGTCCCTTCCATTATATTCTCAAGAAAGCACAAGTTACAATCCTCAAACTACTCTACAAAAGTACAAATTACATGCACATTACAAATTATAGTACTTAAACAACCGTTACAACCAAGGTGTTCCATAACGGTAACAGTTGCCGTAAGGGCTACTATCGTTGCCGTTATGATACTGGCCGTAACGGCCCCTGTATCGTCCATTATGGCCCTTTTTAATTTTTTGAAAAATTTGTTACAGGACCGTTACAGTTGCAGGGCCTTTACTAGTTTTTTTTGTAATGGCTATTTCGGCCCTGTTACGTGTAACGGTTATGACCGTTACTGTTATGTAACGACCGTTATGTAACCGATTTTGAATACCTTGGTTACAACCCCAACCCCAAATGGCATATACACAAGTTACACTTTACAGTTTATAAATTTACAATTACTACAATACAAACCCAGTTTTGAAACAACTCTAAAGTCTAAGAAGAAAATAATCAAGCTTTCTTGTTACCTGTCATGCAAAGTAATAAATATATATGAAAGTAAACAAAAATTAGAAATTTGCATTCTTCCAAGTTCAAAGTTCCAACTAATTGCAGATTCACCTATTGTAGTTTGTACATGACTACATGTACTATAAGTTTACAATCATAAAGCATCAAAATAAAAAAATCACAGAAATAGGTGCGAAAATAGAAAAATTAAAAAAAAGGAAAATGCATAACCAAATTTGATCTATTACATGTTTTTTCCACATTCAAGTATTCTACATGCATTGCAACCATTAAGCATCAAAATCGGAAAAAAAAAAAATCTACTTTTTCTTTTTTCTGCATTTTTCAAAAATCATGGAAAAACTTCTGAAAATAGAAAAAATAGGAAAATTCATAACCAAATCTGATCTATTGCATGTTATTCCACATTGAATGCTTGCATTACAACCATCAAGTATTGAAATCGGAAAAAAAAACCAACTTTCTCTTCTTCTTTTTTCTGTTTTTAAAAAATAATAAAAAATAGGTGTGAAAATAGAAAAAAATTGGAAAATGCAAAACCAAATCTAATCTATTGCATGTTATTCCACATTTAAGTATTCTATATGCATTGCAACCATCAAGCATCAAAATCGGGGAAAAAAAAGAACCTTATCTTATCTTCTCTCTCTCTCTCTCTCTCTCTCTCTCTCTCGCAAATTTCAAAAATCATGGAAAATAGGTGAGAAAATATTTAAAAAAAAGAAAAAGAAAAATTCATAACCAAATATGATCTATTACATATTATTCCACATTCAAGTCTACCTACATTGGAATCGTTAAGCATTAAAATTGAAAAGAAAACCAACTTTTTCTTTTTTTGGGTGACCGTACAACCCGTATCGCGTAATGGCTTGTACCATTACGGTCGTTACGTAACCATTTTTTAATACCTTGCTCTCTCTCTCTCTCTCTCTCTCTCTCTATATATATATATATATATATATATATATATTTTCCCATCTGTTTTTCTTCCTCTTTTCCATTTCTTTTTGCTTCTACATAATCCTACAACATCTCACACAGTTCCAACATCCTTTTTTCAATTCATCCTAATATACTAATTTGATTTTCTTTTTCTCACTCATTGTGAGAAGATGTCTATAGCAATGTTTTAAATAGTGAATATCATGTAGCATAGCGTTCACTCCCCTGGAGCATGAGGCATAAGCTACATAACATATACAGTAAGCTACATGCTACTTTTAGGTTTTAATTAAGATTGTATTTGCTTCCACCAAATATCATGAAATTTCATGATATTTTGCACCAAATTAGATTGACTAATAATGAAGTTTCATGATATCTGGTGCAGCCAAACAACCTAAAATAATAGAAAAAAGAGGGCAAATATTAACTATAAAGATAAAGAAAGAGCAACAGATCTGATTTAATACTGTTACCTCTATTATTTTACTAAAATTGCTAACAAGATTAACTATTTTTTTATTATTAAAAAATTATAAAAATGTAACAAATCATTGAAAACATTATTTGATTTTTATTTTAGTGAAAAATAACTTGTAGCATAAGCTACGTAGCATGCAATGTTTGCCATGTAGCGTGTAGTGTATGTAAATTTTATCTAGCGTTTTGAATAGCATCCATGGTGTAGCTTAGCTACGATGCTACATAGCATTAGCAAATAGCATAAATCCCCTATAGCATAAGCTACAAGGGTCGTTGCGTATGTAGCGTCATAGCGTATGCATAGCGTAGGTAGTGCACTTGTAGCATATGTAGTGTACACTACGTTTTTTTATATATATTATTATATATAAATGATAACTGTATTTTGTATTTTGTACTTGCTCTCAACCCGTGGGATTATTATTATTTTCATACTTGTGGCTTGTGGTTTTAATTAAACTATTAATTAAGGTAGTTTGCTTAGAAAGTTGTTGATGTGATACTTATTTGATTTAGTGTATATATGTGGATTGGTTTTTGATAAATGATAATTAACAACTTGTTTGAACATGCTTATACTTGAAAAAATGAATCATCTTTTACGCATATATATATATATATATATATATATATATATATATATATATATATATATATTTGTTTTTTGGTTTCCTTACTATTTATCATATTTTTTCTATTTTTAAATTAAAAAATAGAAGTATCGTGTAGCTTATGCTACACGCTATGCTACTTATGCTACCCGCTACAAAACTATGCTACTTACGCTACCTGCTACAAAAGGTTGAACGCTACACAACACGCTACAGAGGGTTAAACGCTATGCGACATGCTACCGCTATTTAAAACACTGATTTTAGCATGTAACCGACTTAAAGCTATTTTCATGAGCTACGTAGCAATAAGGATAAGCTATACTACGTAGCATAAGCTACATGCTTTATAGCGTAAGCTATTTAAAACACTATAGAATTACCATTCCTGATGATTAGGTGTTGTTTACGTCTAGCTTCAGTGAGGCTTGGCCTTATTATTTCTCTTTTTAAATAGAAGGGCGAGATGCATGTGTAATTGCATGCACTCAGTAGTACAGACACCTGATTCTTCACAAGATGTTCTGTCTTCTTTTTTTCTTTTTTTTGTTTTCCTTTTTTTTTTTTTAGTGTTGCCACAGGATGTTCTATCTTTTTTTATTTTTTATTTTATTTAGTGATTCTAAGGAAAGGAAGGAAGAAAGAAACAACATCTTTTGCAGATTTGAGCTGTCACTAGAAGCTCTAAAGCTAATGATATCTTGATAAATTCTCTAAGAATGGTAATCAATAAAAGGATTGCTTCTTTGGTGATTGAAAATGGATTGTCCCATCCATAAGTTTAATCCTCCCCTAGTTCAAGGTGAATTTAATTTAGTTTGCGTAGGCCGGAAGAGATCAATTAGCTTCGTCACGGCATTGGAGAATGTCTTCAGATTTTCAGGAGTGGTGGGCCTCAGTTCTGCAAGGTGAAACTTGAGTGGAGTCATGGTGTTAGAAGTGAGGTGAGATTTCTGTCATATGCATGAATATGTATTGCAATTCGCAAGCGAAGGTTTTAAGCTCAAGTGGTTGGGATGTAAATAAGCAGTGTTACCTGGACAAGTGGGATGGTTGCCAAGTGCCAAATGTCCTCGAGTGTCTGGCATGTCACTTCCAATAAACTAAACAAGGGGACACTTCCATAGCGTAATAAATAAAGTAATATTAAAATAAGAGACACAATAAAAATAATAAATTTTGGTTTAATCAAACTTCAACTTTTATAAATCTCATGCAATGACTGTTTGAAAACATTGTAGCCTACAGGAACAAGATGCAATGGATATTAAGTGGATCTCATAAAGAACAGAAGATCCCATCAAATGAAATTAGTAGGTTGAGTTTACTTGGAGTTATGTCCTTTTATAAACAAAATAAGTGAAAGTAAAACCCCAAAGTGGATGATGGAGTCACTTTTAATTATTATTTTATTTTTTTTCACATGCAGAGTTCAAACACAAGCTTGAGTGCAATGTCACCAGTCCATGTCCTCTGAAAGAAGAGCATAGAATGATCTCTCCAGAAGCAGCCTACTCATCACCAGTCCATCTCCACTTGCCCTTCTCATTAATAGTGTGCTTTGCTCTTCGCAAACGCTCTTAGAGACTACCAAACTCTTCGATCTCTTCATCTCTAGGGTTCTTCTAGAATTATAGAGTCCATTCTACCCAGTGTTTTAAATATCGACGATATCGGCCGATATATCCCACGATATATCTTGTATCTCACCTTTGGGATACGAAACGCAGAAGTAGTGGGATATATACCACATGTTTGATCCAGTGAGCATTTTTTATTTCTGATCATTTTTTTTTTCTGTAAATTATGTTAAATCAGTGTCAAATTGTTACAAATCAATGATATTTTATGTTTTGCATGAAAAATCATGGATTGGGAGCTTCAATTTCGAGATTTGGAGGAGAATGACCGAGTTGTGAAAAATTGAAAAAAATTAAAAATTTCCCAATTTCTCGCAAATCCGTTGCAATCTTTATGTCCAAACATAAAATCAAACATGTATGTAACCTGATCTTGTGATTCCTCTTTTGCTTTTGAATGTATTGCTTGTGCTTCCACATGTCTTCTTACATTTATAAATTATATGAGTAAACTTTGAATATACTTGCATCAATTTAGTTGGACAACACATAAATTAGGACCCCATATACAAAGAAAACCTATTATTTACACTTGTTTTTTTTGTAATGTTTTGACTCGTAAGTGTGTATTGATGTCTTTTTTTAACAATCACTGAATTTTCATTGAAAAATTCGACCAATTTCCAATGTTTCCCCATGTTTCCAACAACAGCGATACATTACACGATACAACCGATATATCCCATGCGATAACCGATACGTATCTGTATCCCAAGGGTGCGATATGTAACACGATACCGATATTTTGAACACTAATTCTACCAACAATTGAGGGGCAAGTAGCAACGTTACCTCTTTCACTAGGGCTACTCTATACAATATAGCAAAGTCCCAAAGCCCGTTTCAACCTCAATCATCTTGCCAACATCTTGGCCTCATCCCATCTCCTACTTAAGTTGCCAAACCCTTTGATAGGCAATAGCAGATTTTTAAAATCACGGCCTTGGTATCACCAATGATCATGGTTCTAAATGTTAGTGTCGGTTGGCGTATCGGCCCGATGGAAAAATGATACGATACGGTGTTGCATATCAGTATTGGGGCTGTATCGGCCTGTATCAATCGGATTTTTTTTTAAAGCAAAATAATATGGAAAAATATTAGAAAAATAGGAAAAATGAGATATCCAAGAATCTTTCTTTCTTCTTTTTTTTTTTTTTTGTGTGTGTGTATTTTGACCATGTATTCAATGGTGTATTGGACCATTCTTTGATGAAAATATTGTCTGTCGATTTGACTTGTTGAAGGTCAACTAAATGAGCTCTAATTATACACAAATCAAGCATGATTGGTGAACAATGGCCCATTGCATTGAAATACAACAAAAAGAAGATGAAAATATAAAAAAGAAAGTGAAGGTTTACTCTTCTTTCTGATTTTTCCTATAATGGTCCACTTCGCTTTGATTTGTCGAATCCCATTCAAATCATTTGTTTTGATCCCAAAATAGGTCTAGATCTGGCCTAAAATAAGTTTTTAAGCTTCTTCCATGGTTGAAATGAAAAAAGAAGAAGAAGAAGAAGAGAAGACATGAAATTTTGAAAAAAAAAAAAATCAAAATCAAATTTGGCCTTTTATAGGCATATCAGCCCCGTATCGGCCAATACGGGTCAATTTTTTCGTATCGGACCGATACAACCCCGTATCGCGTATCGGCTCGTGCCGATACGGATACGATATGGCTGTATCGGCCAATACACTACCGATATTCATATCCATGCCAATGATACACTAGCAACACAAGGCAATTGTAGATTTTCTTTGGAATTCATTGGATAGGTTTTTTTTTTTTTTTTTTTTTGTGGTCGCATCATTTACAGTACAATAACATTGTTTAAGTAGCTACTTAGTGACTTGTACAAAGTAAAAATGTCAGCATACCATACATCCTGAAGTCAAGTGGTCAAACACCTAGATCCATGTATGGGTCTAAATTGCATATAGGGTATCCAAATAACATAGTTGATGCGACTGTCGGTGCTCTGTTATATAAAGTGGCTTGAGTTTAGAACTCATCCCATACCTTTTTCTTTTTAATTTTTTGAATGCCAACTTATCCTATACGTTGATGCTAGATTTCCTGTTTTTGTTAGCGATTATGTTAGTTCCACTGGGGTTATAATGCTGTATCGGTTGTTCATTTCATAATTGGCTTGATTTTTTAGGGTGAACGCAATTTTAATAGATTTGGTGGATGGCTGGGGAAAAACTCAACAACGGGCAAGAATTTGAGGCTTTTAGAGGATTTGCATGTGCATGTTCTTGCTTCACGTGAATCTAATTCAGACAGGTCAGGCGATAATGATTTATTTTGGAAGTTATGGTGTTTTATTGATTTGGTTGTTTTGTAATCTTAATTTACACCGTCAATAGTCTAAATCTAACTATTTGTCGTTATGCACTGCCAAGTAAGCTTATCTACCTACTGCCATATAAGTTCCTGGTTCTTTGTGGGTAATTTTCTGATTTTGTTCAGGACTTTTAGATGAAAAAATCCTTATATATTTAGCTCTAGCTTTGGATTCTTTATATTATTGTTATCGTAAATATTCTACTGGTTTGGACTTTCAGAATTTGTTTGTGGTGATCTTCTTCTCGTGTTTCTTAGGTTAGAAACTCTGTAATTGAATATTGGTATTTAAAGCACAAACTGTGCCTGGTGGGTTTGGATTGTAAGCAGGAATAGTCCCCAAGTATTTGTGTTATTGTTCGGTGTGGTTAGTTGACACTTAGATCCTAGGACCTTCTCCAATAGTCCCCATTTGGAATTAGCAGCTTCTGAGGGCCCTTTCTTATTTCGCAGTTGGGTTTTGATGATGACGACTTAGCGAAATCAACAGATCATGTCAACCATGTTCCATTCAAGTGGGGACTCGTCTTGTAGAAGCTTGAGTTGTCAGAGAATGTCTCATTGCGATCTTCCATGTGTACTAGCTAATTCTGAGGTTCTATGTGTAGATCCTTATGGATTGGTGATTGCTATTCAAGGATCACGCCCAGCCATACAATCAATCTAGCTGCCGTTTTGGTATCGACCAGCTTGGCTACCTTTTTATTTTTTGGTATCGACCAGCTTGGCACTATGATTTGTCTAGGATTTGCTGACCTCTCCCTCATTTGCTTATATGAAATGTACCCTTTAGTTGATGCAACACCACTAGAAACCCACAAGGGAAGAGGATTATCTTGTACCTCTGCTTCAGCTTGTCTATCTCTGCCCCCTTTGTGGTTTGTTCTTAATTGTTTACTTGTGGGGGGTTCAGCCTGCGTGATGCTTGCAGCACCCTTTCTTTTTATTGTCTTTCAAGTAGTTGGAAATTGCCTCTGTCCGTAATGGTCAACAAAATTTGTTTAGCTGGGACATCAAAATTGGTAGTTCAATTGTCTATTGCAGAACCTACACTAGTGCAGGCTGTTTCTTTCTGTTAATTAAATGCTTTTTGAGGCCTTTCAATTTTGCCTCATTGTCTGTGGTCTTACTGTCAGAGCCGTAGCCCTCTGAATACAAGCACTTTGCATACCATCACAATACCAGGGCAAACAATTGATCTATATGAGTTTCCAAGTTTTGAACATTGCCCAAATGTTCTTTTTACTTCATGAAGAAAATAATTAATAAAGGAAGATGCATTATAGATACATCTTGATTGGTGCTGCATAGTGGGGCTATGTCATCTCCTATTTTCATTTACTTTTGGATCGATCCCACTCCACAACAAGCATCAGAAGTTGCCTTTGAGGTGTCTTATGAATTTGGCATCTTTCTTAATCATTCCCAGAAAGGAATTATTATTAAAAACAAATTCTAGCTCCCATATAATTTCCATTTCAGCCAAATGTTGCATGGAGACTCTGTGAACTGATTTCTTCTATTGTAGTAAGCATTTTTAGTTTCATGAATATTACAGGCGGACACTGAGAGTTGATTTCTTCTCTCTTCTTTTGAAACGGTTAACGGATCCTCTTCGGTCGCTGCCTAAGGTTTGAATTATATCTGGTTGAATACTGGTATGAAATTTTAACATCTTAAGAATAAGCAGAAACAGTAACTGAATTCATATTTTCAAATGAAAATGATCAGGATGCTGCAGTTGAAAAAGTTGTGGAGTTCATGGATGCTTACTCTTTAAGTCAGGAGGACTTTGACACTATTGTGGAGTTATCCAAGTTCAAGGTATCTCCACCTTTATATTATTTCTCTTGAGGAATGACAAAATGGTACTTCTGTAGTACAAACGGTGTAACATCTTCTACATGCTGACCTTGTTTTTATAATATCGTTCTCTGAAGGCATTCTCTTGTATTTCATGATAAGGTAAGATGAAAACTAGAGTTGGGTGTTTCTGGTTGAATGAGTTTATCAAGAAGGTGCTTTTGGAACTTTTAAAGCGATTTTGGACCAAAAATCACAGATATATATCTTCTTATTTGGCAAGTTCCTACTTATCTTGTCGCCAGTTTTATTTTACAATCTAGGGGCATATCCACCATCTATGGAAATTTGAATATTCAGTTTAGCTTTTCAAGCGGAAGCCCTCTGCACATTCAATGTAGGATCCCCTCAAAGGCTGGAGGGAGTACCATGGAGTCTTTGGACTTCTCTTTAGGGAATGGCTGAGGCCCGGGGAAGAAGAACTGGTTCAGAGATTTGATCCATCGTTGCCCCTTGATACAATTGGTTTCTTCATTGCAAAGTTTAATGTTGGATCACTAGAAATGAGATGATTGACTTGCCAATGGGTGAAGTCAAATTCGCATGGTCCAATGGGCAAGCAAAACCAATTAAATCCAAGTTGGATAGGTTTCTCATTTGCCCATAATGGGAGGAAAATTTTCAAGTGGTACATCAAAGAGGACTGCCTAGGCCTATTTTCAGATCATTGTTGAGTGGTTCTTGAGATGGATGAGGAGGATTGGGGCCCTAGGCCTTTCAGATTTGAATAGCATGGTTACAAGTAGAGGGTTTTGTGGAAAAGGTGAACGAATGGTGGCAGTCTTTTTCAATGGAGGGAGGTGTGGGCTTTATCCTTTTTAAGAAACTCAAGATGTTAAAAAGGAAGATGTCTAAGTGGAAAAAAGATTATCTTTAGGGCCAAGAAGAAGAAACAGCCTATCTGCTTCAACAAATTCACTCTTTGGACTCCAAGGAAGCTTTACAAGAATTATCAAACGAGGAAAGAGCTTGGCAAGAGGTGTATAGGGCCAAGTACAATGCAAGGCTGCGAGAGGATGAGATAAAATGGAGACAGATTGGGGGCGGTGTGGTTGAAAAAAGGTGACAAGAATACTAAGTTTTTTTCAGGCAATGGCAAATGCCAGGGCTAGAACAAATAAGATTAAATCCTTAGTGGTGGAAGGGGAAAGGAAGGAGGGTAAAGAGCAAGTTTGTGCTGCAATAGTAAAATTTTACAAGGATCTCTTGACTAAAGAGAAGTGGAGAAGACCATTACTTGATAAGTTGGAATTCGATTCTATTTTTGTAGAAGCGGCGGAATCTCTGGAAGAGTTCTTTTCGGAAGAAGAGATTAAGAAGTAGTGGAAGAATTTGGGGGAGAAAGCCCCGGGGCCCGATGGTTTTCCAATGGCGTTTTTCAAAACGTTTTGGGGTCTTATTAAAAATGATGTCATAGGATTTAGAAATGAATTTTATGAGAAAGGTATAATAGCGGGGGAATTGGGGGCTACTTTTATAGTTTTATTACAATTACTCCTAAGAAGTAAGGCGCCGAATGTCTTCGTGATTTTCGCCCGATAAGCTTATTAGGGAGTCCATATAAAATTCAGGCAAAAAATCTCGCTTCCAGATTTCTAAGGGTGTTGGGAGAAGTTATTTTAGCTGCTCAAGGTGCCTTTGTGGAAGGAAAGCAAATAGTTGACAACTTTCTGGTGGCAAATGAATGTATTGATTCCTATAATAGGAGAGGAGAAAGAGGTGTTGTCTGTAAGTTAGACATTGAAAAGGCATACGATCATGTTGATTGGTCCTTTTTGGGTTATATGTTGGGTTGTAGTGGTAAATGGCGAGTTTAGGTCCAGGCTTGTATCGAATCAGCGAAATTCTCTATTTTGGTGAACTGTTCGCCGAACGGTTTTTTCTTAGCTTATAGGGAGTTGCAGTAGGGAGATCCACTCACTCCATATCTGTTTGTGGTAGTGATGGAAGCATTTAGTAAAATGTTGGATAAAGGTGCTTGTGTGGGATTGATACAAAGTTTTGGCGTTGATAGATCGGGTTTTCAAGTTACACACCTTCAGTATGTAGATGATACGCTGCTTTTCTACAAGGCAGAGGCCATTCAAGTTCAAAGTCTATATG
Source organism: Magnolia sinica (assembly GCF_029962835.1). Taxonomy (NCBI): domain Eukaryota; kingdom Viridiplantae; phylum Streptophyta; class Magnoliopsida; order Magnoliales; family Magnoliaceae; genus Magnolia; species Magnolia sinica. The sequence continues at coordinate 50,793,569 of NC_080590.1, forward strand.
CGATTATTGTTAGTTTTGAAGAAGTTTCAGGTTTGAAAGTTAACATTGCGAAGAGTGAGATTCTGAGGGTGGGAATTTCAAACGAGGAGCGAGTCATTTGGCATCTTTATTTAGGATGGGCTCTTTTCCTTTGTCTTATCTAGGGCTTCCCTTGTGCATTGGGAAGCTGGCAAAGCATCAATGGGATGGAGTTATTGAGCGGTTCGAGGGCAAGTTGTCCAAGTGGAAGACAAGGACTCTTTCTATGGGCAAAGGGATCACATTGATTGAAGCGACACTGACTAATCTGCCGGTCTATTATATGTCATAATATAAATGTCCAAAATTAGTATTAGAAAAGTTAGAGAAATTAAGAAGGTACTTTGTGGAGGGGGGCTAATGAGAAACAAAAATTTCACCTTATGAGATGGGATTAAGTGTGTTAACCGTGGGATCAAGGGGGGGCGGGGATTAGGAATTCGGAAGATTCAAATTTATCACTTCTAGGAAAATGGGTTTGGAGGTTCGAGGTAGAAGAGGGTGATGGGATTTCATCAAACTAACACATCGGAATCCGATTTTCTCCAAGTCCAAATATGAAATCGTAACCCAAGATCTCCCGAATACGATCATGTACAATTTCTCGAAACGAATAACTAAATTGCAAAAGTTAGTTCATACCTGAATCTGACGATATGTATTGATGCAGTGCCGATAATGATCCTCCAAACTAGGAGGTCTCTCCTTGATCTATCATAGTACCAGAGAGATCTAGACAGCCTAAGGAATATCCTCTGGTAGGTGCTAAGGAATTCCCACAACCATCCACAAGGATGAACCACACAAAGATGGGAAAGATGATGGAAAAAAAACTACTTTTTGCTCTCTCTACAGATATCTCTCTCTTTTCTCTTATTTACACATCCAAGGGGAAATGTGTCTAGGGCTTCTCGTATATTCTCCTTTGGGATAGGATCAAAACAAATAAGGAGGAAGTTGGGGTTTTAGGGGAATACCAGTATGATACTCCACCACCCTACGCACAACTTTGTAACATACTGTGAGGGAAGTGCATCAATCTGCCTCATCTATGCATATACTCATGATCTAATCCATCCATTGCCATGGCCATCCACTAATGATCATATCCCATGCCAATCAGAAGTGGACTATCAGATCTAGACCATCAAGTTGTCATCAAGTGCGACAAAGTAGTTTTAACAGTTAAAACAAAACTTCAACGGTTAAAAATCTTTGAAAACCCAATTAAAACAATCATAGTATTGGGCCAAGCGGAAAAAGCACTTGATGAGTTCCTTATATATCTAGATCAAGGCTATCTAGGTAAACCAATGGATCCCTTTTTGGACCGTGTAAGAATCAACGGTTCCTGAGGGTAAGGCATAAACCGACACCAAGTTGGTTCCCGATGGTGGAGATTGTCCATCCTGACCCAAGTCAGTCCCCTCATACAAGATGACCGTACATCTCATGAACTGATGTCCACATGTGTGTTCCATGCACCTGTGACGGTCATGGTCTAACATGGCACTGAGATCCATGGACCATGACTTTCCTAGGTCAATGACCGTCATGTCCAGTCTCAAGTTCCCAAGGACTATTAGAGGAATCACTCAATAAACCCATAATGAAGATTCAAGGCATCATTATACACTGAGGATTAATGGGATGTCCACCAAGGACTCATGCTCATCATGATCTACGGTTGAGATCGCCCTAAACACATCCACATGACTAATTGATTAGATCACATGTTGGTTTTCCAGGGTACTGGCTCCAACAGAGGGCTCCCGTTGGAGAGAGATATTAAGTAGGAAATATGGGGTAGATGAGTGAGGATGGACTAAGTAGTCGTCGGTATATTGATCTTCCCATATATGGAAATCAGTGGCATCACTTAAACATAAAACCTGGGAAGGGATTGGTTTGGATGTGGGAGATGGGAAAATATTAGATTTTGGGAGGACATCTAAGTGGGAGAGCAAAAATCGTGTGAGAGGTTTCCTAGACTAGCGGCTTTAGCTTCAGAGTCGAATTTTAGGGTGGCTTCTTGCTTTTCTATGAGGGGAGGAAGTGGTATGAGCTCCTCCATGTATGAGGAATTTGGAGGATGAGGAGATAGAGGAGCTTATTGGTCTTTTAGGGGTGTTGTCAAAGGTGGTCTCGACTCCGGAAAATCCGGACTCGCTTAGATGGTTGAAGGATAAATCAGGTAAGTTTTCATGCAAGTCTCTATAGAAGGTCTTCAGTGGAGGTGATATTTGTATTGAGATTTCTCCGGCGGCATATGTATGGTGCTATGGAGCTCTGACGAATGTAGCGGCTTTTGCTTGGCTTGTGGGGAGTAAGAAGATGCTGACTATGGAAAACCTTTGCAAAAGAAGAACGATCTTGCCAAATGCTTGTTTGCTTTGTATTTAGGATGCGGAATCAGTGGACCGCCTCTTTGTGCATTGCTCATTCGCAAAAGAAATGTGGGACAAATTCTTTCAACTTTTTGGAGTTTTATGGGTTCTCCCAAGCTCTATTGAGCCTTTTTTCTTGTCTTGGCATGTTGGGGGAGTTGGAAAAAAAGGTTAAAAAAACTTTGGCATTTGGTTCTGCTAGCAGGGTTACGGGCCTTGTGGTTGGAAAGGAGTGATTGCTGTTTTAATAACCATAGGGCTGAAGCTTCAAAGGTGTTTGCTAGGCCGAAAGGTTTTGTAATAGATTGGGCGGAAGATTCAAGTGATTTTATTTGTTTGCCATTTTCCTGGGGGAAAGTGTAATTTTCTGTATATTTCTGTAATATTTGGGCTTCGGCCTTTTTTAAATGATACTATCAATGTTCAAAAAAGAAGAAGAAGTCTTTATGGCATCCATTTAATTGGTCGCAGATCTACTACAACTAGGACACTAGGAATGCTGAATTTAGTTTATAAGTTTGACCTGAGTATACTCAAAATAAAAGAATTCTTTTCCTTGAAACTGCTAATGGTTCATGGGATGCTCTGTTAAACTGAAATTAAATATAAAGGAACTAAAAAAATGGATGTAGGATCATTTCATTTCATAATCACAGTGGGTAACTCCCATGGTTTCAAGTTGAACTCAAAACAATCAAAATGGTTTATTTGGGACTCATCCCCCACATATGAATGAAGTGGGCTACCCCATTTGTTCATTTCCAATTTAATGAATTGAATTATTGCAATTTATGTAATTACACATCCAAACACTACCTTAGGGTTTGGGGTGTGCATTTCCACAAGCAGTTCCATTGTGCTGCTTCCACTTTGGTATCATGTGATTCTGAGACTTGGGTCACCAAATAGCTTAATATTAGTTTCATTGGCGCACTTTCTCCCTCGTGCATACCTGCCTCCTACTACTACTGGTTACATGCTTTAGGGTTTTAGGCAAATCTAATGTTTCTCTTCCCTGGCATTTTCATATATACAACCTTTATTGTGTTTGACATCAGGGGCAACCAAATCCCTTAGAAGGCATACAGCCAGCAGTTAAGGCTGCATTGACAAAAGCATACAAGCAGGGCAGCGGTTCACGTGCTGTACGGGCAGCGGATTTAATCACTCTTCCAGGTGTGAAAAAGGCTCCAAAGAAACGGATCACAGCGATGTTAGAACCAGTGGAGAATGGTTTACCAGAGGAAAATGATGATGCTTTGGCAGAAGGTGATGAAGAGAACTCTTCAGATACAGAAGATCCGGGTAAGAAGTCCTCTTTCTGAAATTTATTCTCCTTTTGAGTTTTTAATCTTCAGGCTGGAGTTTTGAGTCCTAAGCATGCAATCCTTGAAAAATAGGAACAATAAAAGAGAAAGCCCTTCTACCAGGGAGTGAAGTTCCATGTAGTTCTTTTACCTCTTCTTGGGTCTCACCTAAGGGGGTTAACAGGTCAGGCCAGTCCGTCTGGTCATTGGGTCTGGCCCGTTCCAGTCTGATTCTGCCTATGCTCCTAGGCCAGTGGACTTGGTTGGGTTTAAAAGTTCAGCCTGATTAATAATCAGTTTTGGTCAATGGTATCTCATGTCTAGCAGGGCTGGGGAAAATCCAAGCCACGATAATAATGTATGTTAGATACATTATTACACAATCCAATAAAAGCTGGATCACAGATATTCTTCCTTCTGTTGATCACATTTCATTTCTCAGATCATTTGTCATCCATAACCTAATATGGAAAGTTTGTAATGGCTTCTATTCATCCTCTGTAGGGCTCTAGATTATATTAGACTTTTTTGGAGGCTCACAGTATTTTGGATGTAGATGTGGTGTTATATTCTTCATAGTTCTTTAGCTGTTTTTTTTTTCCTAATTATATTTTAACTTCTTCTTCTTCTTCTTCCTCTTTCTTTTGTCCTTTTCTTACTTTAATAAACATTTTAACTTTGACGGGTTTTACTTGTTTAATAGCTTCAAATACATAATTTTGGTCTACGTTCATGTCAGATTAGTGTGGGAGGGGTTATATTTTTAATTCTATAGTTGTTAGAAGTCTATTTACATAAGAGTTCACAAAATTCCATTTTCACATGCAGGGCAATTCATAGATTTGAAATTTGAATCTGCATATGTATTATTCATCTTAAACCACATGAAACAGAAATTACACTGCTTGAAACTCCTCTCATATAAGTACATATTTCGTATGTGTTGTTTACAATAAAACAAGTAATTTTCACACAACAATCCAAATTACTATATGATAAGATCAATTGCTTATCAATGGAGGCATGAAATTCTTGTGGTTGGACACTATACAGTCAGAACCCTCATATGCAGCATTGGATTTGAAATTGAAAGTGTGGAGTATTTTTGTGGTTGCCTTCAATTCTTGTCCACTTACCATGATTTGGCAAATCCATTGCATGTCACCATGTCTGCCAGCGTGGCACCGTCACCACACTTGCCAATGTGGCTTGTGTGAGATCTAAACCACTCATTAGGTGGGCCTGCACTTAATCTTTCATGACTCAAATCAGCTTGGTCCGATCATTAGGTGGTCACACGTGTTGTTGGATGTGTACAAGTAGTCCCTCTCTAATCTTCTGTTTGCTACCCCAAATTGCAACCGGGCATCAGTGAGAATGGACGGTCGACTCCATTATGTGCACCCCCTAGTGAATCTACCATGGCCCAACAAGCATGCTGGAATTTCCATTTGCTGCCGCATGTGCCTATGTGGTATTTGTGATATCTGGAATCTTTGTTAGGTGGGCAACCTAGTGAACCCACTATGACCTGAGAAACAGGCTAATCCCATCATCAGCTCATCACGTGTGGGCTGGATAGGGCTAAGCAACATAAATGTTGTTGCCCATGTGATGAAGGAACTGGATCTCGTAAGAACGCAAGTTACCAGATGGATGGCGTTAATGGGATGGACCCGCATGATGCATGGCATAATCAACTGTTGTGTTAAGATTAAAATTTCCCCAAGAAAGTATTTGCAAACAAAACCAGATTTGATAAGTCACTTACATAGATTTATAGCTTAATATTTGTTCACAACCCCAAGTGTAGGGTTGCAATGCAGTAATAATCTCGGTGAGACCGAGGTCGAATCCACAGGGACTAATTTCGTGTGTATTTTAAAAGCAACTAGAAGTAGAACTAGGAAAAGATATGAATCTAAATTTGGAATTAAAGGGAGTAATTGTGAAGTATGTAATTAGAAACTTAAGAATTCAAAGGTAGGAACAAGGGTTTCCAAGGATCCACTTGTAGCAATCAGGGCGATTCCTTACTTAATTCAAGTAACACAATTGGAATTGGAATCCTATCCTATCCAATTGAAAGATATAGCAATTAAGATCAAATCTGAACTTCCATTGACCTAACTCTCAAAAGAGGAGAATTATGATAATTGGCAGGGATTCCATCACCAAACCATGCCCATGAGACGATGGCAAACAACAGGATTTACCTATCCCATAATCTCAAAACAGGAAAAGAAGATACTCAAAGCCATTACAGATCTACTATAATTTAAGTCACAATAAATCATTAAAAACTGAAAGTATTCCTTAAATATCAAAGTAGAATCAAAGTAAGTTCAACAGAAACATGAATCAAAGCAATAAAAACATCCCATCACGCTACAAGTTTCACCTCTTAGCCCTAGCTAAGAGGTTTAGCCAACCATAGACATGATTGGACCAAAGTCTCTTAAGAAAAACATGAAAACAATTAAGAAAGAAGAAGAAAAACTTTTGGCGACGGCTTCTCCACCCTTTTTCTCCACTCCTTAAACTCTAGAAGATGCCTAGGAACATCCTAGGGAGTCCTATTTATAGTTGTGGAACTCCAACTTTCGCACCTAGTTGGAAAACTCTAGAAACCGCCTCAAATTTACGCAGTTTGCTAAAATAGACTTCACTGTACGCAGTTTCCTAGAATGTACTTCACTCTGCACAATTTCACTGAATGATCCAGAGTTTCAGAATATGCTTTTTCAGGACAATTTCAGGATTCCTTTTCTTCACTTCAAATATTTGATTCTCTTCATTCCTTGGTTTTCTTGGATCTTTGGCATGTGAATTCTTCAATCTTGCTCTCCTAAGATCCATCCCTTGCCTTGGTGATTCTTGAGCATCAAATCTATGCTTTTAGCACCCTTTTCAATCCAAGCTCTTAAATTCACCTTGCAACACAAACATGAGTAAAATAGAACATTAAGCATTATCATGTTTATAAAACCAAGATATAAATGGGGGATAATATGCAATATTTGACCCTTAACACAATCCCCAACTAGCATTTTGCTAGTCTCATGCAAAGTATGCGTGAAATAAATCTCAATGCTTAATGTCTAAAACCTCTTTAGGAAAACAATCTTTTGTACACTCAAGTATTAATGGGTAGAATTAAGATACGAAAGTGGGGTTTTGAAAACTTAGCGTCGAACCACATAAGTAACCAATTAAGTAAATTCTGTCCATTAAATCGAGCATAATTCGCATATCAAGTTTTTCAATGTGCTCAGTGAAAATCAACTTCTTGTATGAATACTATTAGTTCATCGCGTTAGCCATTCTCATCACTTCAAGATCAGTTTGAAACTCAAGTATTGATTTCGAACTTATCCCCTTTTCCTTCTTTTTCCAGTCTTTGATTTTATATCGATAGTTAATTTTTTATTCATTCTTTTTATTTTACATTCTTTTCCATATTTTTTATTCTTTTTATTCTTTTTCATGACCTCTTTGTCGATCTTCTGTCTTTTTAACTGGTTCTTTTCTTCTTTTAAGGTGGATAAAATTCTCTAGACTCGATTCTCACCATCTATCAATGATTCACTTACTAACAATCAGAACTTCTAGCATGTCTTATAGAAGACAAATTGAATGTGTCTTATGATTTAGATTAACATGATATTCAAACTATCTCTTAATCAATTGAGCGCAAGAACTTAGGTGATAGATTACTTAGTTGATCAAACTTCAACAATCCAAAATTCAATCTCTATTTTCATCATACCCAACGCATTCTTAAATACATAATTCATCGCTTCCCAAACAGATTTCAACTTGAAACATTGAAAATTTTCAAAAATTTTGCTCAAAACTGAGAGAACACTGATTAGTTCACCTAATCCCTCATCCCCAACCGAAAAATGTACATTGTCCTCATTGTAAAAGAAATAAGCATTTAATGCAATTATGCAAAAGAGGCAATGAAAAGAGAAGGGAAGTGATGGAAAGGTAATACCTGAAGAAGGAATTTTGAGGCTTTTCGAATGGTCTTAGTGTGAAGATAGGTTAGCACAAGAATTAAACCAACAGAAAGCAAACTATCCTAAACAGTGGAAAGCAAACTATCCTAAACAGCGGAAAGCAAACTATCCTAATCCTAAATCATATGAAAGCAAATAAATCTACCTATACCTTCATTAGACTAGGAGGTCAATCATGGTAAACAGGGTCAATCAGAGGTATTGTCATGTCCACTAAATCAAAATTTTCAACAAATGGCTTTAAATGATGTCCATTTACTTTGAATTCATTGCTATTGTTTGGATTCCGAATCTCGACAGCCCCATGAGGATAAACATTAGTAATAGTGAAAGGACCGGTCCAACAAGATCGGAGTTTACACAAAAAGAGAAGTAATCGAGAATTGTACAAAAGGACCTTCTGACTTAGTGTGAATGATTTTTGTAGAATGTGTTGGTCATGAAACACCTTCATTCTGTCCTTGTAAATTCTCGAGTTCTCATATGCATCGTTTCGGATTTCCTCAAGTTCATTTAATTGAAGTTTGCGCAGTGAGCCAGCATTGTCCAAATTAAAGTTAAGATTTTTAATCGCCCAGTAGGCCCTATGTTCCAACTCCACAGGTAAGTGGCAAGCCTTCCCATAGACAAGTCTAAAGGGTGACATTCCAATAGGAGTCTTAAATGTAGTACGGTAAGCCCATAAAGCATCGGTCAAGCGAATTGACCAATCCTTGCAGTCAGGGTTAATCGTTTTTTCCAGTATGTATTTAATTTCCCTATTGGAAATCTCAGCTTGCTCACTTGTTTGTGGGTGGTATGGAGTGCTCACTTTGTGAGAGATGCCATATTTTTTCATTAAATTTGCGAGTGGCCTATTGTAAAAGTGTGATCCTCCATCACTAATGATGGCTCGAGGCATTCCAAACCGAAAAATGATGTTTTCTTTTAAGAATTTAATGATGGTTTGATGGTCATTGTTCCGGCATGGGATCGCTTCGACCCATTTAGTGACATAGTCTACTGCTAGCAAAATATATAAATTTTCAAAGGATTAAAAATTTTAATGAAATTTTAAAAACAAAAGGGGATTTTAAAATTTTAACACTTAAAAGGTAATTTTAACTAAGTCTTTAAGGTAAGTTTTTACTTACTTTATGGGTTTTTTTTCTCTTTTAAAAAAAAAATCTTGAATTGAGAACATAAATGGGTTTTCAAAGGTTTTTCTTTTTTTCTTTTTTTTTTTTTTTTTTTTTTTTTTTTTTTTTGGTTTAATTGTTTTTTTTTTTTTTTTTTTTTGGGGGGTTTTTTTTTTTTAAATTTCCATATGGTTTTTATTTTTTTTTTTTTAAAAAATTTATTCGAGAAAAAAAGGAAAAAATTTTAAATTAGGGGAATTTAATTTAGTTTAAACGAAAAATTTTAGTTTGGGAATTTCCAAAAGGGGGGTTTTTTAAGGGTTGGATGTTTTAAAAGTTTTCCTAAAGTTTTTTAAAATTTTGGGTTTGGTTTTAAAAAAAGCATTTCATTGATATCAAAGGTCTCAAAATGAACTTTCGAAAATTTAAATTTTAAAAAGGGTAAGCTGTAAAGCCCAAAAATGTGCAAATTTCTTTAAATTTGAAATGATTTTTATTGAAGCCAAAAAAAGTTGACTTATACTTCAGTTTTTAAAAATTTATTTTTTAATTTTTAAAAAAAAATTGGAAACCACCCTCTATGTGCATCCACACCATATTGTATGTGGCCTACAATAAATTAAAAATTGGCCCAAAAAAAATAAATTTGTTTAAAGGGATAACAGTTCCACTCCCTTTTTAAAAAAATAATAGCATGACCCAAGTTGAGCCGATTTAAAATTTGGGTTTTAAAAAAAGAGTCCATTTTTTTTTTTAAAATTTAAATTTTATTTTTTTTAAAAACAAATAAAAATGGGGAAAACCCCTGGAAATGGGTTTTTATTTTAATTTTTTTTTTAAATTTTTTTCCAAAACAGCTCCACATTTTTAAAAAATGCTTATGTTTTTAAAAAGGGAAAAATTTCTAAATTTAAAAAAAAAAACCATTTAAAAATTTTTTTTTAAAATTTTTTCTTTGGTATGAGGACAAATTTTCCCTTTTTCCTTGCTTTCTTTCATTTTTCATGCATTTTTTTAATTTAAAATTATAAAAAAATTCTTCTATTTATGAAAAATAATTAAAAATAAAAAATTTTTTCCTGGGTTTTTTTTTTTTTTTTTAAAGGTTTTAAAAATTTTTAAATATTCCTAAGTATTTTTCTCAAAATTTTTGAAAGAAAAAAGAGAGTTGATTTTCACAAACCTTCTGAAATTTTTGTTTTAAAAAATTTTTTAAAAAAAAAAAAAATTTAAAATTTTAAAAAAGGGTTTTCTTTTTTTTTTTAAAACAAAATCATGTCCAAATCAAACTCTTCAAAGATTTTGTTGCCAAAATGATTTCCAAAATTTTCAAATAAAATTTAAAATTTTTAATAAAAAAGTTTTAAAAAAAAATAAATTTAATTTTATAAAAAGTCCTTTATTTTTAATTTTTTTAAAAGTTTTGACCCTTTTTTTTTTTTTATTTTTAATTTTTTAAAATTTTCCCATTTTTAAAAAAAAAAGGGGAAAAAAGGGGTAATTTAAAAAAATAAAAAAAATAGATAAACGCCCTACGTACCCAATTTGAAAGTAAACCCCTAATTTTTCCCCATAGGCAATTTTTTCAACCTTCCCTTTTTTTCCCAAGGGTAACCTAAATAGACATATTTCAAATTAGAGGGCAAAGGTTTTAGGTCAAGCTTCGGTGCCTTAAGGTTAAACGGTAGAGGCACTATATTCGTTTGGGGTAATTCTTCAAATTATGGCCTCCACCAGTTAACTTCAAGTACCGGCACAGTATCAAGCATGACAGCCGTTTCCCTAATCATATCATCATATAAATCATGGGAGTGGGCCAAACACATCTCCAGAGGGTCAAAGGATAAGGTCATTAGAGTTCTATCTTCCACGAAAGAATCAATCAAGTTAACATCGTGGGCATCGTCATCATCCTTTGCCTGTTTGCTCATATTGAAAAAGATATTGAGCTCCAATATCATATTCCCAAAAGACAAATTCATGACTCCATTCCTACAATTGATGATTGCATTTGATGTAGTAAGGAATGGGCGACCAAGGATGACAGGAATTTGAGTGCTCATATCCACGATGGGTTGAGTATCCAAGACGATAAAATCTACTGGATGGTATAATTTGTTAACCTAGACCAACACATCCTCAATTATCCCTCTCGGCTAGTTGTAATGTGGTCCGGGTGGGTTTTAATTCACCTAGACCCAGTTGTTCGTAGACCGGGTATGGGATCAGATTTATGCTCACTCTTAAGTCAAGAAGTGCATGCTCAATCCGGTAATTCCCAATTACACAGGCGATGGTTGGGCTACCAGGATCTTTGTACTTCTGTGGCACATCTTGCTTTAGGATGACACTCACTTTTTTTGTTAAAAAGATTTTCTTTTGAATGTTTTGTCGTCTTTTAGTCGTACATAAATCTTTCAGAAATTTGGCATATGAAGGTATCGATTTTACGACATCCAGTAGAGGAATGTTGACCTTCACTTGCTTAAGCACTTCTAGAATATCCTGAGAGTTAGAGAGAGGTTTTGGTGCTATCAACCGTTGGAGAAATGGAGCAATCGGTTTGCTTTGAAGTTCTAGTTCTACCTCATGTGGAGCATTGCTAGGTCTATCAATCTCATCTACATTCGGGTCCTTAGGCTTCTCAGCTCTTACCGGAATAAATTTGTCAATTGTCTTCTCACCCTTAAGAGTGGTGATAGACTTTGCTTGTTCCATTGGATTTGAAGAGCTTGGTTCACTAACTTCATATTACGGTTTATGATTGGGGATATGTTTGGCTGGAAGCATCCCTTTCTTTATAACCGTAATGTGTGAGTCTATCCTTTGTATAGCCTTTGTGAGTTCTTATAAGGCTTGAAGAGTACTTTGCTGGATGAGTTCTTGAGGATTTTGAACCAATTCCTCTTGAGGTTTCCCTTAATTTAAGAATTGATTAGGGATTCCTTGAGGTGTAACAGATTGTCCATTCCTCCAACTGAAATTCGGATGATTTCTCCAACTGGAGTTGTATGTGTTTGAAGTGAGTCCCTTGAAAGGCCTTTGGTAGTTGTTTACGACATTTGATCGCTCATTCAATATTTTTTGAAACGCAGGTATTGTTGGGCAATTTTCAGTTGTATGAATGTTACAAGCACAAATACCGCAAATAACTTCCTTATCCTTCCTAAGTTTCATGGCCTCGAGTTTCCTTGTGAGACTGACCGCTTTAGCGTTGATATCATCTTCCTCTTTCAAAAGATATATTCCACCTCTCTCATTTGATTGAGTAGGCTTGGACATGATACTCGTTCTTGGGTATATGTCCCATGATTGTACGGTTTCAACAAGTTTATCAAAGTAATCCCATACTTCATCAACATCTTTGTTCAGGAATTCTCCATTGCACATTGTCTCGACAAATTGGCGCATGGAAGAAATTTGTTATGCGTCACGTTTCAAAACCATGTTGTGGGCATGAACTGACAATATCCTTAAACACCTCCCAACGTTGGAAGAATGTTTCATCTTCCCTTTGGGCAAAGTTCATGATCGACTTTCTGATGGTGTTCGTTTTATGATATGGGAAGAATTTCTTTATGAACTCCCTTGTCATGTCATTCCATCTGCCAATAGATCGTGGACGTAGTGAATGTAACCACGTCTTAGCCTTTTCTTTCAAGGAGAAAGGGAAGAGTTTTAGCCGGATTGTGTCCTCAGACACATTAGGAAAGTATAAAGTGGCTATGATCTCATCAAACTCTTTCAAGTGTAAATATGGATTTTCATATTCAAGCCCAAGGAACTTTGGAAGGAGTTGGATCACTCTTGGCTTGATGTCTATGTTTCCTGTATTTTCTGAAAAAACCATACACGAAGGGTTGCTCACTCCCACCGGTTGTAAATAGTCTCGTAAAGTATGAGGCGGGGGTGCTCGATGCACCTCGTTCTCATCCTGGATTTCCTCCACCCTAGGTTGGGGTGGATTTGGAGGTTGATTGGCCAGTTGATTTGCAGCCATAACTTCGGTTAACTCTGTGGATCTCGAGTGGTGTCTAATCCTGTGATGGATAGATAACCCCTCAACCAATCCTCCTTCACTCAAGAGACGTCGAGTGTTGTCACGGACCTACTTGGACATAAAACACTCTCATCCCTCAATTTCAGAATCTAACCTAAACCTAAATAGAAATCTAGAAATAGAAAGAGAGAGAATTAGAAAGAAGTTACCAAATTAGAAGTTTCTATGTTAGGATCTTGCAAAAGAAAAAGAAAAGTGAATTAGTTTCTAAAAAGAGAAATAGAAAGTTTCTAAAAATAGAAAGATCGGTTAGTTTCTAAAAACAAATTAGGAAAGTTTTTGAAAAAAACAACCTAGTTTCTAAAAACAAATTAGGAAAGTTTTTAAACCAAGAAAAAGGAAAGTGAGTTGGTTTCTATAAAAAAACTAAGAAAGCAACCTAGTTTCTTAAAAAAGAAAAAGGAAAGTTTCTAAAAATAGAAGTAAGTTTCTAAAAAAGAAAAAGTAAAGTAAACTAGTTTCTAAAAAAGAAAAAGGAAAGGAAATTAGTTTCTAAAAATAGATTAAGAAAGTTTCTAAAAATAAATTAGGAAAGTTTCTATCCTAGAATTAGAAAGTAAATTAGTTTTTAAAAACAGAAAAGAAAAGTTTCTAAACCTAGAAATAGAAAGCTAAGTTAATTTCTAAAATAATTCAGAAAAAACCCTAACCTAAAAATAGAAAGTAGAAAAAACCCTAATCTTAAACTAATTCCAAAAATAGTTAATCTTAGAAAAATGCAACTGTTAGTCCCCGGCAACGGTGCCAAAAAACTTGTTCACAACCCCAAGTGTAGGGTCGCGATGCAGTAATAATCTCAGTGAGACCGAGGTCGAATCCACAGGGACTAATTTCATATGTATTCTAAAAGCAACTAGAAGTAAAACTAGAAAAAGATTGAATCTAAATTTGGAATTAAAAAGAGTAATTGTGAAGTGTGTAATTAGAAACTTAAGAATTCAAAGGTGGGAACTAGGGTTTCCAAGGATCCACTTGTAGCAATCAGGGTGATTCCTTACTTGATTCAAGTAACACAATTGGAATTGGAGTCCTATCGTATCCAATTGGAAGATATAGCAATTAAGATCAAATCTAAACTTCCTTTGACCTAACTCTCAAAAGAGGAGAATTATGATAATTGACAGGGATTCTATCATCAAACCATGCCCATGAGACGATGGCAAACAACAGGATTTACTAATCCCATAATCTCAAAATAGGAAAAGAAGATACTTAAAGCTATTACAGATCTACTGTAATTTAAGTCACAATAAATCGTTAAAAACTGAAAGTATTCCTTAAATATCAAACTAGAATCAGAGTAAGTTCAACAGAAACATGAATTAAAGCAAACGCTACAAGCTTCACCTCTTAGCCCTAGCTAAGAGGTTTAGCCAACCATAGACATGATTGGACCAAAGTCTCTTAAGAAAAACATGAAAACAACTAAGAAAGAAGAAGAAAAACTCTTGGTGACGGCTTCTTCACCCTTTTGCTCCACTCCTTAAACCCTAGAAGATGCCTAGGAACATCCTAGGGAGTCCTATTTATAGTTGTGGAACTCCAACTTTCGCACCTAGTTGGAAAACTCTAGAAACCGCCTCAAATTTACGCAGTTTGCTAAAATAGACTTCACTCTACACAGTTTCCCAGAATTTACTTTACTCTGCACAATTTCACGGAATGACGCAGAGTTTCAGAATATGCTTTTTCAGGACAATTTTAAGAATATGTTTGTTTTCAGGACAATTTCAGGATTCCTTTTCTTCACTTCAAATATTTGATTCTCTTCATTCCTCACTTAGTTTTCTTGGATCTTTGGCATGTGAATTCTTCAATCTTAGTATCCTAAAATCCATCCCTTGCCTTGGTAATTCTTGAGCATCAAATCTATGCTTTTAGCACCCTTTTCAATCCAAGCTCTTAAATTCACCTTGTAACACAAACATGAGTAAAATAGAACATTAAGCATTATTATGTTCATAAAACCAAGATATAAATGGGGGATAATATGCAATATTTGACCCTCGACAATATTCAAACAACAGTTTCCGTGATTTATCAAGTCCAAATTCTAGGAAAATGAAAATGTTAAGTTCATGGATTTGGAAAGGTGAAAACCTTGGAAAAGAAATTGATTTCTATGGAAATGTACTTCTCACCTATTTGAGAAAAAGAGTAGGCATGGAAATAAATTTCCATTCCCAAGTTTTCATCCCAAAGTGTGGATATCAATTTCTTCAAAAAAGGAAAAAGAAAAGAAAAGAAAAAAGAAAAAGAAGAAGAAGTTAAATGTTGACTTATGGTTATAAGAGATGGCTCTCGCTGTTTGAGCATTGACTTTTTAACATTCCATGTTGAACAACACCTAAAACCAAACAGTGGATTACCATCGGATTCTACATCTTTCCATTTCTGGAGGATTTCATGGGGTTTTCCATGTCCGTGTTTTCGATTCTCTCTATCCAAGCAACGGAATTCTCCTTCCTTGCCTCTCCACACATCTAAAATTTCTCCCCTACTAGTCCTATGATGTTTCCTTGAATCGCTGTGAGGTGTTGCTTGGTTTCTGTGGATCACCTTCATTGGTGACCCGTTTCAAGGAATCCATTTTCTGTGTTTGGTCCCAACGCTTCTGTTGCATTTCCTTTGGAGCCACTATGAATGATTTTAAAGTGCTATTCATGGTACCACATTCCCCAGCTGAAACCTGGGGCATCTATATTCCTATGTTCCTACGCAAAACGAACAGCTTACAGCCCCTATGAAGTCCTATACAGCATTTTTCTGTCATTCCTTGCAACTGCCACTCCATGAACCTACTTTGCCTGCTTGCCTTTTGGGATGTGCATATACTAGTTGAGCTGGGGGTCAGTACTGGGTCTGGGGAAGCTTGACCTAGGTGAAGGTTGATTTTTGTTGAGCACCTGATAATAAAACTTTTTGCTTATCTACCATTTGAAAGCCAACCCAAATTGTTGGGAGAAAGGCTAGGATGAGGATATAATGATATTAGTACTATATATATATATATATATATATTGTTATACATCATTCACCACCTCCATCATGATCTAAGCCTTATCCCAACTAAAGGTGTGTATTTTATTATACATCATTAACATATGGAAATCGCATATCTGGCTGGTTCAGACCT
This sequence comes from Magnolia sinica, assembly GCF_029962835.1. Taxonomy (NCBI): domain Eukaryota; kingdom Viridiplantae; phylum Streptophyta; class Magnoliopsida; order Magnoliales; family Magnoliaceae; genus Magnolia; species Magnolia sinica. Next base: position 50,809,620 of record NC_080590.1, read on the forward strand.
GATAACTGTTTGTTCGGGTCAGGCATGGATCTAAAAGAATTGGCCCATCTTGGTCCCTGGTATGGCTTGGGCTCACTTTCACCTGGCCCAGGCCTGTAGCGTGGGCCATGGATACCTGGATTGGGGTTGTTCTTTTCCAGTAGGTGGTACAGGAGTGGTATGTGGTGAGCTACTTCCTTCAATATGTGGTACACTATGGGTAGGGATCATGTGGATCACTCAAATAAATATTAGTATGCAGTATAGTTGTATATACAAATTGATATCGTAATTTATATATGAAATGATGAGTATTATTACTGTAGATCTGCGTGCATAGTATTAATAATATTTTGTATGAGTACTATTGCATAAACGAAAGAATTAGTCACTACAATCTCAATATAAATTTATGTTAAGACATCAATGATAAGAGTAGAGAATCAGAACTTCGGAGCAGTAAGCAGTGATCCAGATCGCATATGACATACAACCTGGATAGTTTGATTGGAAATAATAGGGGGTTGGCTATCTAGGTAGTGTTGACTTAGCCTTGGCCTATTGAAACCCCAAGACTTCAATTGCTGGGGTAACTGGGTGAGGTTGAAAATTTAAAACCTCCAACCTTCTTGGCTCGATGCGAGTCTAGACTGCAAGTTGACCCAAAACCATGCCCGAGTGTTATGCTTGTCTGTGTTTGTTCCTTTTCCTTTTTTTCTGCTTTTTGTTTGTTACTTGTTATTTATTTTTGGGTTTTGGAGCTTTAAGTTGCTGATTAATTTTCGAGTTTTAAAAAAATAATAAATACTGACTTGTGTTATGAACTCGATTTGTCTTTGTAGGCCATTGTAATAATGGCTTTTATATTGGTATCTTTAACAGCCAATTTTCATGTTGCACGCAAGTTGGTGTAAAAGTAATGTCTTTCTTAGTAGATTTTCTGAGAACCTATCATTAAGAACGAAAAATAATACAAAAATAAAGATAACATCTGTTTCTGTGTTATTTGTTATGAGGTCTTAAGCAGTGTTTTAAATAGCGAATAGCGTGTAGCATAGTGTTCACTCTGAAGTGTGAGATAAATAAAGACAGAAAGAGCAGCACAACTGGTTTCATACCATTATTTTTATTATTTTACTAAAATTGCTGAAAGTATTAACTAATGTTTATTTAGAATAATAGAAAAAATGGCACAAACATTGAAGACATTGATTGATTTTTGTTTTAGTGAGAAATAACTTGTAGTGTATGTAAATAGCATGTAAGCTGACTTAAGCTATTTTCCATGAGCTATTTGGGGTTAAGGCTAAACTATGTTATGTAGCGAAAGCTACATGCTACATAGTGTTGTTTTTATTATTTTACTAAAATTGCTGAAAATATTAACTAATATTTATTTAGAAAAGTAGAAAAATGCAACAAACATTGAAGACATTGATTTTTTTAAAAGGTAACAAAATTTTTATTAGAAGCCGCAAAAAACAGGAGAAGAAAGAACAAAACAGCAGAAGGGGAGAACTAAATGCCCAAAAGGGCACAAATAACACAAGGATCCAAATCCTCCATCCCCACAACCCATTCAAATGTCCAAGACAGAGCTTTCCGATGGGTTCCCTCGATGGAGTCCAGCTTGTTTTCGAAGCACAGCCTATTCCTTTCCATCCAAATCGCCCAAAAAGTAGCCATGGCTACCAAGTGCCAAACCGCCTTGCCTTCTTTTCCAAAGCCGCCTTCATCCCAAGAAGTGAGAAAGGAGTGGATGGAAGCCGGCATAAACCAACTAGTATTCAAAGAAGTTAAGAAAGAATCCCATTTCTTCCTGGTGAATGGACAATGAATAAACAGGTGATCCACCGACTCTACATCCCTCATACATAGGAGACAAATGTTTGAAAGAATATTTCCTCTTTTGCAAAGATTGTCCACGGTAAGGTTTCAATTCCTTCCTACCAGCCACACAAAAGCAACGACTTTAGGAGGAGCACCGTACTTGCAAAACCTATAGTTGAACGATGGAGCCATGATAGAAATAGATGACTTCTTATGCAAGGATTTGACCGAAAATCAACCAGATTTCTGATCCCTCCAAATCAGCGAGTCTCCCTCATCATCTTCTATCACGGCGGACTCCAGCTTGTCCAAAAGTTTGATGAACGCATCGACTAACTCATCACTCAATCCCCTGCGACAAAGAGGCGCCCACACCACACCTCCCTCATTTCTAGTGAAGCAATATGAGACTGTAAGATTCTTATCGATTGCAATCACAACTAGAGATGGAAATGCACCTTTAAGGATACAGTCACCCTGCCACCGATCTTCCCAGAAGCGTACCCATGAACCATCTCCTATTTAAAAAAGGACCTCTTAAAGATTGGGGCTATAGCGTAAATTGCTTTCAAAAGACCTGAAGCTTTGTACCTGGAGGTCTCCTTTAACCACCATCCCCCATGGCTAGTCCCATACTTGGCTGGTAGCACTTCTTTCCACAAATTGTGGTCTTCCATAGCGAAATTCCATAACCATTTTCCCAAAAGCGCCGTGTTCATAGTGTCCAACACTCTCAAACCGGCTCCTCCCTCCTGAATCGGCTTGCATACCTCATCCCATTTGAGAAGGTGGAGATGCTTCATGGAATCTTCACCCCTCCAAAAAAAGTTTCGCCTTTACTTCTCCAATTTGTCAAGCACCGATTTTGGGCACTTAAAGAGTGACACGAAATATATGGGCATGTTAGAGAAAGCTGCTTTGATCAAAGTCAACCTACCCCCAAGCGACAAATGTCTATTCTTCCAAGAGGAGAGTTTCCTTTCTATTCTCTCAATCACCAGATCCCATAAGTGTCTTGTTGGCTTGCCAATATGCAAAGGGAGACTTAAGTACGTGGACGGAAATGCACCTGGCCCACATCCAAAGATTCTCGTCATGTAACCAACCTCTTTTTTTTGATAGATGCACTCTTAGCAACTTGCATTTGCGGTTGTTCACCTTCATCCTTGACACAGCTTCAAAGCAAGCGATAATCTTTTGCAAGTTATCAACCATGACTTCCTTTGCTTGGTAAAAAAGAATTGTGTCATTCACAAATTGAAGATGGGTAATAGCTGGTCTTGATCTCGCTACTTTAAACCCACTAATAAGGCCCGCTTCTTGCCTTTTTTGGAGCATCTTACCTAGGGCTTCTGCCACGATCAAAAACGGAAAAGGGGGGACACGAGAAGGAGGTTGATCAAGAAGGAACCTTTTGGGGTAGTCATTTACTAGGATCGAGAAGGAGGTTGATCCCACAAACTCCAACATTCATTTTCTCTAAACTTGACCAAAGCCAAATTGCCTCAGCATATAGTCCATGAAGCCCCAATCGACATGGTCATAAGCCTTTTCGATGTCCAGCTTGCACACTTCACCTGATTTGCCTTCCTTGAAATTGGAGTCGATGCACCCATGCGCTAGTAATGCACAATCTAGAAATTGGCAACCAGCCACAAACACACTCTGGTTCCCTGAGATAATGCTTAGAAGAACCTGTTGAAATCTAGATGCTAGAATCTTATAAGGGCTCCCCAATAGACTTACCGGCCTAAAATCTTTAAAGTTTTCCGCACCTTCTACTTTAGGGATGATAGCGATAAATAAGGTCCCCATCTCATTCGACAAAATCCCTTTATTGAAGAACTCTTTCACGAAGGCCAAAACATCGGCCTTGACACCTGCGTAGAACACTTGGAAGAAGGCAAGAGGGAACCCATCGGGACCCGAGGTTTTGTTTCTTCAAAGAGCCACAACTAGTGCTTGCACTTCTTCTTCCATGACAAGTTCCTCCAGATCGGCAGCTTGAGATTGAGAAATCTGATCAAGCTGAAGATGGTTTAGGCGAGGCCTTTCCCCATTATTAGCAGTAAGCAGCTGGTTGTAGAAGTTCACGATGGCCATGCAAACACTTTCCTTGTCAGTTATTCCAGTATTCTCCACCATCAAACAACTAATCTCATTCTACCTTGCCCTAGCACTCGCCATGTCGTGAAAGAACTTAAGGTTCTTATTCCCTTCTTTTAGCCAAATAGCACAAGACCTTTGTCTTCATTTAATTTCTTCCTCTAAAATTCTCTTCTCGTATTGAATTGCAAGATCTATCCTTTTCTTGAGCTCTACCTCCGTAGGGGGGTACCTTCCTCTTTGAGATCCAAATCATGAATTTCTGTGAGAACACATCTCTTTTCCAATCATTGATTTTTTCGTTTAAGCATCCTCAGCTTATGAGATAGCACAAAACCTGCATATCTTTTGACTTTAAAAGAGGCCCACCAATCTCTAACTAAATCAACAAAACCTTCTACCAGCGGCCAACTAAGTTCGAAACAAAAGGGTCTTGGACCCCAGTTTTCCCCTTCGGCCTAGAGCATCACCAGTCTGTGATTCGAAAGACCAGCCTGTTTTGCGAAAGGGAATTTGTCTACCCATTCTACTAGGGTAAGAAATCTATCTATGCGGGACATTGCGGGATTCTTCTTACCATTAGACCAAGTGAAAAGGGCCCCTTCCATCGGCAAATCTACCATATCGTTGTTTTGAACCCACTCCAAGAATGCCATCATACTTGACGAGATCTTGCTATTGTTCCTTCTTTCGAAAGAGAAGTGCGTAACGTTAAAATCCCCCACAACACACCATGGATAATGCCACCTTGCCCTTATTGCGTTCAATGTTCAAAATATCGGTATCATGTTATGTATCGCTTCCTTGGGATACAAATACGGATATATTGTTTGTATCGGGTAATTTACCGAACTTTTCAATGAAACATCAGGGATTGTTAAAAAAGAACTTAATACACATTTTTAAATCATAACATATCAAAATAGAAGTACACATAATAGGTTTCCTTTGTATAAGGTCCTAAGTTATGTGTTTGATTGAATTAATGCAACTATATTCAAATTGAATGCATAACATTTAGAGTGTATGTGATGATCATTTCATCAAACGCTCTTAAATACTTCAAAATTAGTCTCAATTGACAACTATCTGAAGGGAAATTTCGAATATATATATATATATATATATATATATATATATATATATATATATATATATATATATATATATATATCTATCTATATATATATATATATAAATTTTTAATTAAAAAATGATATTTATTTTTCAAAAATTGAAAAGTATTTAACAAATCAATGGATCAACTCTCATACATGCTTGATTTCATGGTTGGAGTGCAACATTGCAAGCAATTTAGGAGAAATTGGGGAATTTTTGAAAATTTCCCAATTTTTCCCAAATTGGATCACCTACACTCAAATTTCGAATTTATAGTATATGTGATGATCATTTCTTCAAATACTCTAAAATACTTTGAAATTAGTCTCAATTGACAGCTAGTTGAAGGAAAATTTCGAGAAATTTTTTTTGGGAACCTGAAAAACCAATAGATATTGAAATCAAAGCTCCAACTCCATGATTTTCATGCAAAACATGAAGAACCAATGGATTTGTAACCATTTGACACTGATTTAACTTTATTTTAACAAAACAGGGATCGGAAATTAAAAATGCTCACTGGATCAAACATGTGAGATATATTGGCACTAACTGTGCGTTTCATATCGCACAAGTGGGATACAAGATATATCGTGGGATATATCGGCCGATATCGTCGATATATCCCACAATATATCTTGTATCCCACATGCGCGATACGAAACACACAATTAGTGATATATATATATATATATATCCCACATGTTCGATCTGGTGAGCATTTTTTTATTTTCGATTATTTTTTCTGTAAATTATGTTAAATCAATGTCAAATTGTTACAAATCCATGAATTTTTGAGATTTAGAGGAGAAGGACCGAGTTGCGGAAAAAAAATAAAAAAAATTTCCCAATTTCTCGCAAATCGATTGCAATCTTTATGTCCAAACATATAATCAAATATGTATGTAACCTAATCTAGTGATTCTTCTTTTGCCTTTGAATGTACTGCTTGTGTTTTCACATATCTTCTTACACTAATAAATTATATGAATATACTTGCATCAATTTAGTTAAACAACACATAAATTAGGACCTCATACAAAGAAAGCCTATCATGTGCACTTTTTTTTGTAATGTTTTGATTTGTAAGTGTATATTGATGTCTTTTTTAATAATCACTGAAATTTCATTGAAAATTTTGACCAATTTCCAATGTTTCCCCATGTTTCCAACAACAACGACCCAACCGATATATCCCATGCGATAACTGATATGTATCCGTATCCCAAGGGTGCGATATGTAACGCGATACCGATATTTCGAACACTGATTGTGTCTAATTCAGCCCATAAAAGCATCCTTTGGGCGGGAGCACAAGGGCCATAAATGGAAAAGAAAATCCAGAGAAAGCTCGATGTAATGTCCTTAAGAACAACCGAAACGGAAAAAGATCAAACCTAAGAGTCAACCTTCTTCCATCTCAAAGTAGACCAAACGACAATTATACCTCCTGAAGCACCAACAGAGTCCAACGCTACCCAATCCTTTTGTTTGCAGCCCCACACTATATCAAGCATATTGCTATTGATTGAGCTCAACTTTATTTCTTGCAACTCGATTAGAAACAACTTCGACTTCTTGCACATGTACCGAATGTCTCCTTTTTTTCCTAGAGCCAAGCCCCTAACATTCCACATTAGAATCTTCATTGAGAAACCCTCCTCCTCCACACCCCTCTTTGTTGCAACAACCTTGCCTTCCGAATCAAAGCTGATAGAGGAACCTAGACTGTGCAATTCTTGCCAGCCTCTTGGAGACTTAAGCTACTTTGGAGTTGCCTGCACTTGAAGAATAGTTATGCTAGTTGCCGCTACAAAATTCATAAAAGCTTTGATGTCCTCATCTGAATCCCCACATGAGACCAACCATTCTACCTACTCACCCAAGGGCGTCTTTCATCCACTTTTTGTCTCGAGCCGAGAGCTTATGCCCACTAACATGGAATTCCACAAGGACCCGCTTTGACCCTGTAAGCATCTCTCCTCGCCTCCCTCGGCATCTGAACTGGCTATGGCCTGCCTGGACAACTAAATCGGCTCTACATTCTACAAATCTTCCCAACATTGATAGCCATCGAGTTCCTTTGATCTTCAAGAGTACACCAAGCTAGATTGGGGTGGATCTCGGCCTCCGATCCTCCCTCCCAGATCATCTGAGAGAGCCTTCCAACCCCTCTTCCGATGTTGAAGAACCCTTAGAAAGAGCAAAAGATTCAGGATCAGAGGAGTAGAGAGGAAGAGTCATTCTACTCGAACCTAAAGTTCTAGAGTGGGGGAAGCACCCGCATAAGCGATTGGCACGAGGGAAGCCCCGAACGTGTGAGCGCCAAACTCATCTGCTCGGACGATTGGCACAAGCGCAATAGATGGGCAGCTTAAACTAAAGGTTGTAACTGCACCGAGGCCATCTCCCGCCTTGCCTAAGGTTCGAGCGTCAGGTTCAGGATCGGATGTGGAGAATAGGGGATCCACGAAAGAAGAAAGCCCGTTCCGAACTAGGTCTCACTCCAAACCTCTCGTCTTGCTTTCCAAACGAGAGTCCTCAGCTAACGTTTCCTCGCCACGCGTCGAGAATCCACCGTTACTCTCGTCATCCCCTCCATGTGTCGATAACTTGTCATTACTTAACTCTCCCCACTCGAAGGATCCAGACACATGCTGGAGGGAAGAACCCCTTCTCCTAACAAGGTGTCGACATCCTTGTCGAAGCATCTAAAAGCCAGATGCATGTCCTGGAGAGAAAAATCAGCACCCTTACACGCTTGTTACTGGGAGCACGTGTGACTCCCACGGAGGAGTCATAACACGTGGAGAGCGACTGAAGGGCGTCTTGAACAATTTCAACGCTAGATGTCCCCACAAAGCCACGTATCCCTCAATCCACACACAACGATCCTAGTCCTCCCTCCACTCCAAAGAGATATGAGGATGCATGTCCAAAAAGCGATTCGATGCTCCGCTGGACCCTATACTCTCTCACCCACCGCCCTCTCCCCTTCTCCCTAGCTAGCCTCTGTCTCCAATCTGAGCTTCCAGACCCCCCAACCCCCCTGGACAGGCCAAGTCCTTCTCCACCTTGATAGGATAAGAATCTGATCTACTCTGAGCTGAATACAGTCGTGGACCTCAACCATCTTCTTTCTCTGAATCAGCACCCGCACTATACTGACCTCAGAACCAGCTTAGTCTCCTCATCAATGGAGACTACAACACCCAAACAGGAGCCTAACTCCCTAATCACCTCGTAAAACCAAAGCTCTAGAGGGACACCCCCAAAGAAGGAACCAAGCTTCTTCTTCCCTGAAGATAGAGACCTCCGATCACCTCTTACAAGCAACCACCAGGCCATTACAAGAAGAGCAGAGTCGATCAACATCTGCCCCGGGTGTAACTGCAACCCATACCTCATTTGCTCCGATCAGACTCCAAGAAAACTGGCCATCGAACCACTCGCAGGTTCCTTTAACCCATCTCTTGATCTCTTCTAGTATAGGCTCTCCGTTGGTATGCACCATCGCTGACCACTAAAGAAGCTTAGTGGAATCCCCCATTACCTTTAGATTTACATAGACAACCTTCGATTGCGTTGATGCTTCTCGCCACAACCACTGAAGCTTGTTGATCCGATTCAGACTTGCTGACTCGATCATAACTACTTCCACATAAGAAGGCTTCCCCGCTACTTACGTCTGGCTTTTCCAAAGGGACTACCCTTCCACTGCTTCCACATAAGAACGCTTCCCCACCTCCAAAGCCTGTGGTTCCTTCTCCGGAGCAAGAGAAACTTCTACAGCTTTTCCCTAAAACCCCCTCTCGGGGGAGGACTTGTCCCCCCTTATTCTGAGTTGCTCTTCTATTGATCTCGCCTAGGCCTTATTTGGCTCTTTGAATCGAAATTTTGCATCGCCCAAAGCTCTTCCCATGGAAATTGTCGATCGCTTTCTAGATTTGCACCTTAGTCATCAAACGCATAAAGGCAAAACCCCGCAAGCTCATTGTCTTCTTGTCTCTAGGAATGATGACCTCCTTCACTTCACCTGCTTTGGAGAAAACCCTAGAAAAAGCATAGGAATCCCATTCCGCAGGGAAGGATTCCACGAACGATGTTGGAAGCTTTAGGAGAGTTGAGCCATGAATACCCCCCCTCTTATCCTTTGACCTTTTCTTCCTCCGGCGTACTTCAATCCACTCCTCCCCATTCTCCTTTCCTTTTTTGCTAAGAAAAGCAGGGGCGGGGTCTCCTACTTTCCCCTTCCCTTTCGCGTCAAGTGCTATATCTTCTCTGAAGTCCCTCTTTCGTACCTCTCTACCGTATTTGTCCTCATCACAACCTCTTTGAGCCGCAAGTGAGGAATGCAGGTCTTGAGGCTTCCGAAGGGAGGTAGATCTTCTTTTGATCTCCACCCCTCTACATCAGTGGAGCCACCCCTTTCGATGTATAGACCTCCAACTCGTGGCTCACGTTAGCTCCACCACCTTTTCTCCCCAGGACGGACATTTCTCTATCTGCGCATCTCGAATGAAGACGTTGATTGATTTTTGTTTTAGTGAAAATTAACTTGTAGTGTAAACTATATAGTTGTGTAATAGCATGTAAGCTGACTTAAGCTATTTTCATGAGCTATTTGGGGTTAAGGCTAAACTATGTTATGTAGCGTAAGCTACATGCTAAATAGCAGGGTGTGCCGAATCGGTTACGTATCGGCCGTATCGGCCGATACGTAACGGTAACGGTGCGAACCGTTACCCGTTTCGGGGCCGTATCGGCCGATACGATTTTTTGTACCCGTATCGGCCGATACGGGCCCGTTACGGGGTGTAACGGCCGTAACGGGCCGTTACGGGCCCGTAACGGTAACTTCTTTTTTTTTCATTTTTAGCTCATTTTTTGCTGTTTTTTTGAAACCTCTTGCTTCCAAACTGTTTTTCACTCCTTCTACTACTAATTTCGACCAACCTTAGCTAGGTATTTGAGATAAAAACACATTATATCACAGATTTTTTTGAATCAAAGCTCGGTGGGCCATTTTTCAGAAATTCGTCAAAAATAGGTATTTATACTTTTTTTAATATGTTTTGCTGTTTTAATCATGTCATATGATGTGTTAATCATAGTAGAACATGTTAATGTACATTTTACAGATTTGGGGTGCCATTTAATAATTTTTTAATATTTTTTTCTATTTACGCATGAATTTTGGCCCCTTTTTTTAAAATTCGAAAAATCAAATTTTAATGGTTGTTTTGCTGTTTTAATCATGCCATTTGATGTGTTAATCATAGTAGAACATGTTAATGTGCATTTTACAGATTTGGGGTGCCCTTTTATATTTTTTTAATATTTTTTTCTATTTACGCATTTATTTCGGCCCTTTTTTGAAAATTCGAAAAATCATTTTTAATGATTCTTTTGCTGTTTTAATGACATCATATGATGTGTTAATCATAGTAGAACATGTTAATGTACATTTTACAGATTTGGGGTGCCATTTTATATATTTTTATATTTTTTCTATTTACGCATTTATTTCGGCCCTTTTTTTGAAAATTCGAAAAATCATTTTTAATGATTCTTTTGCTGTTTTAATGATGCCATATGATGTGTTAATCATAGTAGAACATGTTAATATGCATTTTACAGATTTGGGGTGCCATTTTATATTTTTTTAAAAATTTTTTTATATTTAAGCAATTATTTCGGCCCATATTTTGAAAATTCGAAAAATCATTTTTTAATGATTCTTTTGCTGTTTTAATGATGTCATATGATGTGTTAATCATAGTAGAACATGTTAATGTACAATTTACATATTTGGGGTGCCATTTTATATTTTTTTAATATTTTTTTCTATTTACGCATTTATTTCGGCCCTTTTTTTGAAAATTCGAAAAATCATTTTTTAATGATTCTTTTGCTGTTTTAATGATGTCATATGATGTGTTAATCATAGTAGAACATGTTAATGTGCATTTTACATATTTGGGGTGCCATTTTATATTTTTTTAATATATTTTTTTCTATTTACGCATGAATTTTGGCCCTCAAAAATAATTGCAAACACCTAAATGTAAGATATTTTCATATTACATTCATTCTAATATATCTATCATTGATAGTAGATAGTTAGAAAATTAAATATATGAATTTTGTAGTCAAATTCAGGTTATCTGGTTCATAAATTCATCAGATAGTCCGATACAACTTCTCACCAAAGAGTGGACCGTTACACCACTATAAACATGTTCCAATTTATAAATGAATGCATATTTGGAATGCTTAGAATATTCCGGATTTAATCCATATTTTTTCATATTTTTTTGACAAAAAAAAAATTTTGCACCGTTACGGGCCGTTACGCCCCCGTATCACCGTTACGCCCCCGTATCCGTATCGGTTTTGGAGGTCACCGTTACGCCAACCGATACCGATACGGGATACCTTGCTAAATAGCGTTGGCTATTTAAAACACTAGTCTCAAGCCGAACCAGTTGGAGCACAAGTTACAGTCCACCCAGCAGATAACTGCCAACTTATTAAGCACATGCAACATCGAGCCAGTCTACGTAGCGTGTAGTGTAAGCTACATGCTACTTCTAGATTTTTAGTTACGGTTAGTTGCACAACATATCATGAAATTTCATGATATTTTGCACCAAATTAGACTGACTTATAACGGAATTTTCATGATATCTAGTGCAACCAAGCACAACCTAAAATAATAGGAAAAATAGGGAAGATAAATAAAGACTGAAAGAGCAACAAAACTGGTTTCTTACTGTTATTTTTATTATTTTACTAAAATTGATGAAAATATTAACTAATGTTTATTTAGAAAAAATAGAAAAATGCAACAAACATTTAAGACATTGATTTATTTTTGTGTTAGTGAAAAATAACTCGTAGTGTAAGCTATGTAGCGTATGTAAATTAGCATGTAGTTGACTTGAGCTATTTTCCACCCAGCGGAGAACTGCTAATTTATTAAGTGCATGTGACATCGGCCCCTTCCAATACATCGGCCCTGCTATGAAGATCACCTTGTGCAAACATCTTCTACTCACCAGGTGGGGTCATAGTGTAGAAAACATTCTAGCCATTGATAAATAGCAATTATAAGTGTAGTCCACGCAATGATTAGATGTGGCTGATTTTTGCATAATCTGATCCTCTTGATGGGGACCTGTTGCATGGATTCAGTGTCACACGCTCATGAAAGGCTGGAAGTTATCTGTTGGGTGGACATAACTTATAGTTCAAGGACTTGTGACGTCATTCGTTATTATTCAATTAACATAAATAATAAAAATGCATAAACATAAATCACCACCTTCCATATTATAACAGTTTCCTAATCTCAACAACCTGTCTCATTCTTAATAACGTGTTTGGAAGTACTCAATCAAGTTTTTGAATATTCAAGCCGATTGCTGTCTTAATTCCCTTTTTCTCATGGAACTGTCTAGTAAATATTTCTATAGTGTAGGCCTGTTCTCACCTGTTCATTTTTTGCTTCCATTTATCAGATGAAGATATTAATGGTGAGCTGAAGCCTCAGCTGGATCTCCAGAGTAACAAGTCAAAAGGTTCTTTGAGTTACATTCCTCCTCACAACTAGTGCTGGCCATTGGCTGAGCTGGCCCTTTGTGTTTCTGGGCCCAATCCGCCAATGGGATGGGCAGGGACCTGTTTTTAGGCCTCTGGGTTGGCTCCTTTGTCTAGGGTTGTCAATGGGCCGAGCTGCACCAAGCAAACTCAAAATTTTGAACAGCTGGACTCACAAACTTGCCTTGTTGACACAATCTGTGTCTGAATTCACACAATCAATAAATTCCCAGACCAGACCAGGCCTAAGTTTGATATCTTTTCCTATTGACGCCGGCCTGTTTATCACAGTTACTGGATGGACCTGCCCCTAAATTTCCAATCCAACCGAAAAACATGCTGGGCGAGGGCCAAAAATCAGGCCAGATAAATCAGCAGGCCTGCCTGTGTCCACCCCTTCACAACCATAATTCAGGGGTGTGTGGTCACATTTCCTACTCCTGTGACCGTATCCATGAATGCTTTGCCACTTTCTTGTGTTTGCTAAATAATCTAATTTTATTCTATAATTCTGTAGGTATTCAAGTGCATCTGGACTTGAAAAACAGTGGGAGTACAAGTGCAAAGAAGACACCGGCAAGCAAATCTAGAGGTTCCAAGCCGGCAGAGAAGGCTGGGCGGGGTTCAGGACCCACCAAGCGAAACAGGTAATCAGGACACGTCAAAATCAGTTTTGGGTATGTTCTTCAAGTGCAGTGAAAGAGGCTTCTTGTTTTTCTGGGCCATTTATATAGCCCATTTTGAGGAGCTTTAAAAAAAAAAATCTCTGAGACTTTTAGCTTTTGCTGTTTTCACATCTTATCTTTTCTTCTACTTGTTGATGTTGTATCTGAATCATGTTTTCAGTAGCAACTCCTCTGGCCTTTTGCATGTAAATGAAATATTTAAGAAGAGCTTACATTTCCAACTGTTATTAAGTTTGTACAAAAGTCTCTTTTTCCGCTCTTATCAGGGCCATCTATCAGTTGTGCCACTATGGGCATGCTTTTTACCTAGTTGACTCACATGTTTGGAATGTAGACCCACGATTATCATTTTTCCATGTGTGGCCCACCTGATGATATTGAGAACTGAAAGGTAGCCTAGGTCGTGTGCTGTGACTGCCCGCTTAAAGTCTCTTCTTTGTGAAAATGGCCTTAGAGAACTTGTATGGCAACTGCTTCAGGGTCTCAAGCGAAAGAGGATCTTAGGGGTGGCAAAGGCCCAGCCTTTTATATTGGTCCTAGGGGTCCCAGCTCGAGGTCTAGGCCCAGTGGGTCAATCCAGTCCAGGCCTAGGTCAATGATGAATGGCCTGCCCTGACTATTGGATGCGGATTGGGTACACTCTACCCTCCATCCACACCCATGATGTAAGGGTTTTATCCACACATAGTCCATCCATTTTTGGCTTTTATCATCCATCATCCACAGTTGAAACCCATCCTAATCCTAGGGCCCAACTTGAAGTTTTATTTGCCATCTAACCTGATTCATAACTTGATCGAAGACTTGTAATTTCCCCCAGGAAGTTTTCAACGGTAGGCCTTCAATCCCAACTTTGTGGTCCACTTGAGCCTTGGATCTGCCTCAAATTTGGGTTTATACCGTAGAGAATGATACGTGGTAAAATGGATGGACGGCGTGGAAAAACCCTTTTACATGACGGTGCCTCTGCCTATGCCGAGCTTGGGGGAGATAATATTTTATGGCATGATCCAAAGAATGAGGCAGATCCAAAGCTCTAGTAGATCCCACCACATTAAAACAGTGGGGAGAGTGATTCGCGCGTTGAAACCTTCCTAAGGCCCACCATGATGTTTATTTGAAACCCAAACTATTCACCAGTTAACACAGGCATGAAAGAAAGAAGGGAAAACACAAGTATCTGCTTGATCGAAAATTTTTACAGGCCTTAGAAGTTTTTAATGGTAGGTGTCACTGTCCTCACTGTTTTCTGTGGTGTGGTCCCCCGGAGATTTGGATGTGACTCGTTCTTTGACTATTTCCCTAAAATGATCTCTCCAAATGGATGGACGGCGTGGATACAAAACATAGAAAAATTTGGGACTGTGGACCCCACCTTTTATCCAGCAGGTTTTATGAAGCAATGCAAACTTAGTTGGGGAACTTAGACCTGCTCGTACGGACAGAGAATTTGAGGACGAAAATACCCCTCCTTTCACGGAAACGGATTGGGTACTCCGCCTGCCACCAGCCAATGGTGGATGGTCAGTGGTCCATGGGCCCCACCATGATGTATGCTTTTCATCCATGCTATCCATATATTTTTCCACATCATTTTATGATACGAGACCAAAAATGAGGTATATCCAAGTCTCAAGTGTACCACATTACAGGAAACAGTGTTGAATGACCGTCAACCATTAGAAACCTTTAGGGGGCCCACTGTGATGTTTGTGGGATCACAAAGACCTGGATGAAGAGGAAAAACAAATTTCATAATGATCCAAAACTTCTGTAACCCCTAAAAGGGTTTCAATGGTAGACGTTCAATTCCCCACTGCCTTTTACAGTGTGGTCCATTGATAGTTAGATCTATCTTATTTTTCGTCTCAAGCATTAATATGATCTCTCCAAATAGATGGATGGTTTGGATATAACACAGACCTCATGATGGGACCCACAAAAGCAACACAGCAAAAAAAAAAAAAATACAAACAGCCGCAGCATTGCCGCTCCTGGCAGTATGCTACGGTTATAATCCGTAGCCATAGTGTGTAGAAAATTGCAGAATTTTTTAAGCAAATTCGCTAGATAGTTCTGGACTTTTTTGATAATATCGAAAGACCTTCGATACATATCGAAGGACATGTGGAAAAGTAGGAACTACGGTTATGGCTACGGTTATAATCCGTAGCTATAGGGTCCCGCTGAACCTAACTCACTAGCTTCTTCTTCTTTTTTCGTTGTAATCCCCACGGCATTTTGTGGGTCCCATTATGAGGTATGTGTTATATCCAAACCGTCCATCTATTTAGCGAGCTCGTATTAAGGCTTGAGACAAAAAAAAGACAGATCTATCTATTTAGTGGACGACACTGTAAAAGGCAGTGGAGGATTGAACGTCTACTATTGAAACCCTTTTAGGGGTCATAGAAGTTTTGAATCATTATCAAATTTGTTTTTCTTCTTCATCCAGGTCTTTGTGACCTTATGAATAGATTGGATGGAAAATATATGTTATGGTGGGCCCTACAAAATTTTTAACGGTGAAAATCAATTTTCTCGCTGCTCTTTGTGGTGTAGTCCAGTTGATCTTTGGATATGATTCTTTTTTTTAGATCATGCTCCTAAATGATCTTGAAATATAGATGAATGTTGTGGATATAATAAATACATAACTGTGGGGCCCATGTAACTTTAATCTCTTTTGAGTGGGGCGAACATGAAATTGAGGAGGGGCAAACATGAAATTGAGCGGGGCAAACTGAAAATTGAGCGGGGCAAACATGAAATTGAGTGAAGCAAACTAGAAATTGAGCAGGGCAAACATGAAATTGAGCGAAGCAAATTAGAAATTGAGCGGGGCAAACATGAAATTGAGTGGGGCAAACATGAAATTAGGCGGGGCAAACTAGAAATTGAGTGAGAAAAACTAGAAATTGAGCGGGGCAAACTGAAAATTGAGCGGGGCAAACAAGAAATTGAGCGGGGCAAACATGAAAATGAGCGGGGTAAACATGAAATTGAGTGGGGCAAACATGAAATTGAGCGGGGCAAACAGAAAATTGAGCAGGGCAAATATGAAATTGAGCGGGGCAAACTGGAAATTGAGCGAGGGAAACTGAAAATTGAGTGGGGCAAACACTTTGCCTTGTTTAATCAAATCGTGATGTGGTAAGGATTGTTGGTGAGAGGACTACATTTTTTCAACAAATGACAGCTTGATTCGCGGATCTAATTGATTTTTGGCTCCGAGTTCAAGTGGAACTTAAAGACTGAGTGGATTTTACATATTAAAACATGGTGAGCCATGTGGAGGTGATTGATAGATGTGGGGCCCATTGTCAGTCGTTAAATGGCCAGAAAATAAGCAGTCAATACTAAATGTAGATTAGATTCTCCCGCCCTTTTACTTTCATTAATACAATAGTAGTACTTGTACTATTTGTATTACCAAAAGTTAAAAATAGTGGCTCTTTTTTCTATAAATGATGTGGGTTTAAATATCATCTTTGTATACCCTCAATGTGGGTTCTTGGCTTAAAAAAGTGAGGCCATTGATCTGTTATCAAAACCATTGGTCTACCGCATCCCTCGAAAAGTGAGGCTATTACGGTGAATTTCTAGTTTGCCGCACTGAATTTTTAGTTTGCCCCTCTCAATTTCATGTTTGCCCCACTAAAATTAATATTTGCCCCGCTGAATTTCTAGTTTGCCCCGCTCAATTTCTAGTTTGCCCCACTCAATTTCATGTTTGCCCCGCTGAAATTCATGTTTGCCCCGCTCAATTTCTAGTTTGCCCCACTCAATTTCATGTTTGCCCCTCTCAATTTCATGTTTGCCCCGCTGAATTTTATGTTTGCCCCGCTCAATTTCTAGTTTGCCCCGCTCAATTTCATGTTTGCCTCGCTCAATTTCTAGTTTGACTGCGAAGCGATTGAAATTGACCACGAAGTAAATGAAATGGATTTTCGACCATCGACTCGATGGAATCTTGGAAAATAACTAGGTTTGTTGGCTAAATTAGCTTCTCCTACCCCAAAATCATATGTGGTACGTTAAGTAAATCGTTCTAATTTAGGAGATTGCTTATTGAATAAATAAACAAAGAAATGAATAAAAGAGAGAAAAATAAATAAATAAATTTGCATAGAGTGGCACGGCTACAGTTATGGCTATGGTTATAAGCCGTGTCTATAGGTAAAATTACCTTCGTTACATATCGAAGAGTATTTGATACTCTTCGATATGTATCGAAAATTGCAGGATTTTTGAGGCAAACTCACTGGACGGTTTTGGACCTTTTTCAAACATATTGAAAGACCTTCGATATATCGAAGTACATATTGAAGGAAATACCCAAAAAGTAGTGGCTACGGTTATTGCTACGGTTAAAATTCGTAGCTATAGAAAACACCGTAGCCATAGGTTCCCAGTTTTTATTTTTTTTTTTATTTTTTTTGTTGTTGTATTCCCCACCGCCTTTTGTGGGTCCCATCATGAGGTCTATGTTATATCCAAACCGTCCATCTATTTGGCGAGCTCATATTAAGCTTGAGACAAAAAATAAGACAGATCTAACTATCAAGTGGACCACACTGTAAAAGGCGGTGGAGAATTGAACGTCTACCATTGAAACCCTTTTAGGGGTTACAGAAGTTTTGGATCATTATGAATTTTTATTTTTATTTATTTTTCCTCTTCATCTAGGCCTTTGTGACCTTATGTATAGATTGGATGGAAAATAAATGTTATGGTGGACCTACAAAATTTTTAACGGTGAAAATCAGTTTTCCCGTTGCTCTGTGGTGTGGTCCAGTTGATCTTTGGATATGATTTTTTTTTTTTTTTTTGTGGATAATGCTCCGAAATGACCTCGAAATATGGATGAACGTTGTGGATATAATAAATACATAGGTGTGGGGCCATGTAACTTTGATCTCTTTGGAGCCGTTCGTACAACTCTCAGTTGGTAGAGCGTCAGCGCTCGTCTTCGAAAGGAAGGGAGGGGTATTTTCGTCCTCAAATTCGGTCTCCGCACGTGCAGGTCTAAGTTCCCAAACTAAGTTTGTATTGTTTCATAAAAACAGCTGGATAAAAGGTGGGGTCCACAGTCCCAAATTTCTCCAAAACATACAAAATCATGGGGGCCAACAGAACTTAGTGACGTCACTTCAGTAGCGAGTTTGGCTACACAACGTGTCTGTAGCTGATCAGGGTCCTATGTTATCTGGCGTTGGGAGTTTGGATTATTAACAAGTAAAGAAAGAAAGCAAGAGTCTGTCTCCATCAATCGCTTTTACTTGTGTGTGTGTGTGTGTCTCAAATCATCAATATGAAGTCGTTGTAAAATGCCACGCGCACATTCGCACAACCCAAAGTAACAAACACTGCGACTCACCTGAAAATTGTCGGTCACAAAGGATTACTAGCGTCGGTCAACACGTGTGTGTTGTTGGCTTAACGAGTGGTATGGACGGGATTTTGGTGGTTGGGGATGTTCTTCGCATGGAACGCCACCCAACCCCACATGGCGCATGGTCCGGATCTTCTACAAGTGCTACAATTTGAAACGCTTGCTTTTGACCTTTGCTGTGATTCCATTTTAGACCACGTTTGGAATCATGCAGAAAGATAAATGAACACATACAGCCACTGTATTTTAACTTTTTACATACATCCAGCCCCCTTTTTCCCATCGCGTGTAGCTTATCAGAGCCGTGTGCAAAATGCGAGCAAACCAAGAAATTGCTATATTAAAAAAATATATAGATAAATAAATAAATAAAGGGTGGTCCACTCATCAGGTCGCCAAATCGGATGAAGTGGTTTGGTCTGATATTAAACCCAGGGGGTGATCTTCATGGCCCAATTCCCTACACGTGACATGTTGGCAGTGAAACTTCACATGCGCATGGTGCATCCTTCACACTAAAATATACCTAGGAATGGTTTCCATGCTCCAAACGAGGCGTGTGGCAGTTCATTGGTAGCAAAATCCAAACCATTGAAATAACCGTTCATGCACCCAAAAAACCCTGATTGGAAGATCCAGACCGTTGGTCTGTTGTCTTTTGCATGTACCATTCCCAAAAGAGTATCGAAATTGGAATATCCTAGCCAGTAGCCACCAATCTAGGCGATTTCTATTTCATTATATATTTATATTTTTAAGCTGAATGCATTCGGTTGTTTTATTACCTTACGGTGCCAAAAATCAACGGGGTCACAATCATATCCTATATAGAGGAGATTTTTGAGCACTGATCCTTCGCAAATGGGACACAACAGATCAGTTATCCGTATAACCCAACGATGGGGTATGCTTGTAGAAAAACTGAGCGGGTACCTTGTTACACCGTGCAAGGCCTCTGAGCCTTGGATCGTGGATTGTGGCACGCACACATCATCCGTGGTTGGGCCCCACCCGAACTGACTGCAAATGGGGTTTCTATACAACCACCAGTCCGGATTCCATAAAATATCAAAGTGGAGAAACAATGAAAAACAAAAGAGGCAGTTGCATTCCCCCCATTATTCAACATCAACCACACACATT
Organism: Magnolia sinica; assembly: GCF_029962835.1. Taxonomy (NCBI): domain Eukaryota; kingdom Viridiplantae; phylum Streptophyta; class Magnoliopsida; order Magnoliales; family Magnoliaceae; genus Magnolia; species Magnolia sinica. The sequence continues at coordinate 50,829,480 of NC_080590.1, forward strand.
TTTTATTGATTGATGGATGGCTATAAACACAAAAGAATCTTTATTTACTCTACCCTCTGTCCACCCTCCTTTATTTTGGTGGGCCACAGCAGGTAGCCCACGTGAAACCTCCTCTGCTGTGTTCCCATCTCCATCACTCAAAACCAACAAAATAAGATACCAAAAAATAATATTAAACCGAAACAGCCCCACTACCAGACAATTCCCCAACAAAACAAAGAAACCCCAAAAAAAAAAAAAATTACTAATAATACATATAACCTTCTTTTATATATACTAATCATCTTCTTCCTTTCTTTTTTTTTTTGGGCGGTTGGTATGCCCACATGAGGCCCATATCTTCCAACCAAAAGTCCCTCCTAATTTTCCTCTTCTTCCCCATTTGCTGTGCTGCTGCGCGTGCACCAAAAAGAAAAAAAACATCCTGAAAAGCTCACCTCCTTCCTTTTTCATCATCAGGGGGGGGATTTTCATATACAACCCTCTTCCCCACAAGTTAAAATGCATCTGCCAATAAACACAAAATACATATATTTTCAGAATACGTGGGAAAGAAGCAGTAACCATTCAACCGGTGACCATCTAATGGACAGCTTAAATGAAAATGGCCAGCAGCCCAAATTCAGCAAGTTAATATCAAGGCAAACCCTGCTGGTTAGTGGTTTGGGGGTTTTTTATTGGAAAAGCATGAGAAAGGACCTAATCTCATAGTTCTAAAACTCACTGACTTAAAACATGAAACTCGGCCAACTGAACTCAGCAAGATTTCAAGCTGAGTCCCTCGGTCTGGGTCTGAATCAACCCAATATGGGAAGGACTCATCAAGGCAACACCACATGACTCACAGTAACTCGTTGGTGAGTTGCCACATACCCAACTAACAATTTCGTGACAATGTTTCTGTTTTAAATTACTTATCTATAGTTTTAAATATTTTGGATATCTGTCAGTATACATGGTTTTTATTTTTATTTTTGTAATCATTAAATACAAAGTCTAAGTTGGGTTTGGAGTCAACGCGCCCCCAGCTAGACATCAAGTTGAGTTTTCGAGTTTTTAAACAGATCCTCTAAATATGTCCCATACCCAACTTGGCTGGTTTCCATACATGTAGAGATTATTATATGGCCATAATAATGTCTTGTAGTTCTGTGAATGTGATTGACGATCTAGACCATCCAAATCAATGGCCCACTCTAGATCGTGCATATCCAAAAAAAAAAAAAAAAAAGTCACATTTAACTGGTGGTTAGAGTGGAGATAATGGCTGATTAAATTCTAGGGCAAATGTCTATTCATCCATTTCATCAAAGAAAGACAAACAGTTTGGATTGAATTCAATGATCCGCGAGCAAAATAGAATTTTTGCCCTCTTTGAATTTGATCAAAGGAGAAAAGTTGATTTACACGCTTAGAATTACAATGCAAAAGCAAGAAAAAACAAAAGGAAAAAAAAAAGGGAATGGAATCATCACCTTTTTTCAATTGAAATTTGGGAAATTTTCTATTGGCAAGTGGAGAAACGAGAATCCTGTCCAAAAGCCCCTAGCATCCTACACGCCACCTCAAGCAACTTCCCTGTAAATCATCATATAAAATTTTAAATTCAATCAAATGATGTCCTACTAGCTACCAAATGATGAAAATAGCCTTCCAACCAACCCCCAAAAAAAAGATATTCAATTAAAAACGAAATGACAAAAATAACATTCCAACCGACAAAAAAAAAAAGGGTAAGAAATTCAATTAAAAACAAAAATAGCCTTCCTCTATATGTTAGGCCCTCAATCAGCCAGGTGACCAACTCAGATGGGTCACCCCACCTGGAAAAATCAGGATTAGATGCCAACCAAATGTCTGTGTGGGGCCATAATGGTGTGACCTACCATGATGAAGAGAATATGCAAAAATCAGCCTGATTAAAATAAATAAATAATAAATAAAATACTGAAAAAAACTCAGGGGGACCACACCTTATGAACTTGGCTGTTTTGGGAGCAATTTTACATTCTGACCATTGGTGTGGCCCATATGAGCTTTTAATGAGGCTTATCTTCTGTATGTCTAGTCCAAATAATAGTTCTCAACTGATGGACAGAATTGATTTTACATATACATTATGGTGGACCCCACAGGGTCTGGGTGTTTTACCCAGAGAGTAAAACAGGGGTTGTAGGCGACTCCAGTCCCCCGGATCTGACCTGTACCCAGACGCATTGGGCCACATTTAAACTTACATAAAAAATAAAAAAAAAACTTTTACTCTTGTAGACTGTGATGGGAGATACACAGGCATTTAGAAATTGCATACATGGTGTACAATTAACACAAATTACACTTATGGGTCTTGTTGGGGACAAAACATACAAGTCCGCAGACTCGGACTAAATGCCTCGGGCCACCAAAGGATGTGTCAAATCCGAGGAGTTATTCGCTAGACCGAGGCAAAGGTTGAGTCGGCCCCGACGGGTCGGTAGGGTCGTCAATGTCTCGGGCATGCTTCGGGCGGACCTCTTTATCGGATCGACCGTCACAAGATGAAGCCGCACTCCGGATGTCTTGGGATAAGATTCCCGATCCCGAAGCTCACGGGATCGGATGAAGGCATGAGACGGGCACGATCCTGTTTCCGTGATCCCAGGAGAAGATTCCGTGATCCCGGGAGAAGATCTCGCGCACAATACCAGGAAGAGAATCCTCGTACGATTAAATGCCCCAGCAGCTATAAAAGAAGGGGGGGGCCCTCACCTTGAGAGGTACGAAAACAAATTCCTCCAAAAGACTTTTCAATACTTTAAGACCCCGAGTCCAGGCCTGACTTTGGCATCGGAGGGTCCCCTGCGCTAGCCAGGGTCTCCTTTGTCCTTTTTCTGTGCAGGCATACAAGGATCCAGGAGGACGAACCAGATAATTGCATCAACAGTTTGGCGCCGTCTGTGGGAACGTGCAAAAAGCCATCCCGTACCTCTATATTGAGTCCAATGGTGATGACTAGAAGGACGGTCCCAGAAGAAGATTTGAATGAGAACGCGATTACAGGGCCACCCGGTCCAATCGCCGTTCCCCCAGCCCAGAACGCACCTAACAACCGCCGACGAGGGGCGACCGGAACAAGCAACAATCAGCGGGGTCGCGACGATGGGCGGTTGGACAAGGAGGTTCAAGAAATCCGTTCCGATATGAATACGATGAAACAGATGCTGGAACGAATGTATCAGCAGCAAATGCAGCCACTCCCGCATCCTCAAGGGGAGACGGCGCGCGTACCGACGGCGGCGGTTGATCCTCAACCTTCTGCGCCGCAGTCTTTCCGGCCGAGCCAACCCCAAGGCGGGTCAGAACCATCTCCAGCGCAGTCAGCCAACGCCTCCCTCCCCCCGACTGATCTTCGGCACGAAATAGAACGAAGAAGGCGCAATCGCCCTTCCATGGAAGGCACGGCAGAGAGCAGCGAACCTTGGAAAGCCGACATTCAAAATTTCAAAAAAGAAGTGCGGGAAGAGATGGCAAAAGAGATGGCAGAGATAAAGCACGGCCGGAACGTATATTCAGCCGGGTCCGAAGCGAAAGCGTCCCCCTTTGTGGACTCGGTAATGAAAGCCCGATTGCCCGAGAGGTTTCGATTACCTCAAATCACTCCTTTCACCGGCAAGGCCGACCCGACCGAGCATATTGAGTGCTTCATAACCTATATGGAACTCCACGATGCCTCGGATGCAGTAATGTGTCGGGCCTTTTCTCTTACATTGACCGATGTAGCTCGACTGTGGTTCAAACAGCTGAAGCCAAAATCCATCAGTTCATTCGTTGAGCTAAGCAACGCCTTCCTCACCAACTTCATCGGCGGAAAGAAAAAATTAAAGCCCCCTGCACATCTGAATAACCTAGTCCAGAAGCAGGGAGAGCTATTGAAAGATTACATCAAGCGTTTTAATTTCGAATCCCTTCAAGTTCGGAAACATTCGGAAGAAACAGCCCTCAATGCACTCATGCAAGGAGTTAGGGATAAGCCATTCCTGGCATCTCTAGACAAAACTCCGCCCGATACTCTGGCAGAGTTTATGGCGCGGTCCGATAAATATGCCAACGCCGAGGAAGCGCGAATCCTGCGTGAAACTAAAACCTCGGCCAAAGAGTCGGCCAAAAAAGAAGCCGACTCGGCCGGGGGAAGGAAACGCAAAGAGGATCAAGCACGTGACGAGCGAAGGTCAGGAAAACGGCCGGATCGAAAATTTTCCACATATACTCCCCTGAATAAGACTCGGGAAGAGGTGCTGATGGAAATAAAAAACGAAGGCTTTGTCAACTGGCCCAGTAAGCTCAGGAGTAATCCTAATCGGCGGGATAAGGATAAGTACTGTCATTATCATCGCGATCACGGGCATAACACAAGTGACTGCCGTCACTTAAAAGAAGAGATCGAAAGACTCATAAAAGACGGCCGACTCAGAGAACATATGGTCAAAGCTGGGGCATCTGAGGCGCGCCCGACCGAGAGTAAGCCTATGTAAGAAATCCGGACGATTATCGGCGGTCCACAATGTGGGGGCGACTCAAACAACGCGCGAAGGAATCACGCACGAAAACTTAGTCAGCCTCAGTCAGAGCTCATGATTATAGATCGGCCATCAAAGGAGAAGAAAAGAGAAAGATATTGCATCTCGTTCACAGAAGAAGATGCCCGAGGCATCTATCACCCCCACGATGACGCATTGATTGTCACCATGACTATCGCTAACCGAAAGGTGTTTCGTATACTAGTCGATACGGGGTCATCTGCAGACGTGTTATTTACCCCGGCGTTCGACAAAATGGGGATCGAACGATCCACACTGCGCCCAGTTCGGACCCCGTTGATCGGTTTTTCCGGAGGACAGGTCTTGCCTGAAGGAACTGTCTCATTACCACTCACTGCTGGCAATGCTCCACATCAGACGACGATGATGATTGACTTCCTGGTCGTCGATCAACCCTCGGTATACAATGCGATACTCGGCCGACCTTCCTTGAGTCTCCTCCAGGCGGTGGTATCCACATACCATCTTACAATGAAATTCCCGACCGAGTCAGGAGTCGGAATTGTTAAAGGAGACCAGCAAGACGGCGATGTTACATGATAGCTGTAAAAGGAGCCGCCGACAAAAGTCCGACCAACATATTAACAATCGAATCGTTGGACCCTCGGGCGAGAATTATGAACGAGGACACGGTCGAAGATCTTGTCTCAATCGCCTTAGTCGAAACAGATGGATCCAAGACGGTGCGAATTGGCTCATCTCTGCAGTCCCCTTTGAGAGAAAAGCTGATCGCCTTGCTCCGAGAGTACGCCGACGTATTCGCTTGGAATCATGAAGATATGCAAGGGATCGACCCTTCCGTGGGACTCACCCGCTTAACGTCGATCCGTCATATCGACCGATCCGACAGAAGACCGCTTGGCCCCGAACGATACGCCATCATCGAGAAAGAAGTCAACAAACTACTCCAAGCTAACTTCCAGCCGACTCACCAAATGGGCTATCGAGTGAGTGAGTTTGATATTCAATACCGACCAAAGCGCAATCAAAGGGCAAGCCGTATGATTTTATCGCCGAAGGAACACCTTCAACCGAACTCTCAGTGAACGATACGCCGAAGGTCGATGCAGTGCCCGCCTCGACCGCTTCCCCTTGCCCTATTCCATGGAATCTGTATGTCGACGGTTCTTCCAACTCGAAGGCCAGTGGGGCTGGGGTTGTGGAAACCCCCGATCACACCTATATACAGGATGCCTTACGACTTGGATTTCAAGCGTCGAACAATACGGCGGAATATGAAGCGTTGCTACTCGGCCTCCGACTCGCTGCTAGCATGGAGGTCACGCACCTAAGCGTTTTCAGCGACTCTCAGTTGGTTGTTAACCAAGTTACCGGTGTATACCAGACACGGAAAGACCGGCTAAGAGCTTACATGGAGAAAGAAGCGCGTTCTCATTCAAATCTTCTTCTGGGACCGTCCTTCTAGTCATCACCATTGGACTCAGTATAGAGGTACGGGATGGCTTTTTGCACGTCGAATACGTCGATAAACCAAGTATAGACGAGCCAATTAGCGAGGCCGTCAATACAATCGACTCGGAACCATCCTGGATTGATCCAATCCGCCAATTCCTTGACGAAGGAAAGTTGCCAGAAGATCGCACCGAGGCCCGACGAATTAGGATCCGAGCTTCCCGTTACACCATACTCAACGGGACCCTTTATAAGAAAGGATACTACGCCCCGTTGCTGCGGTGCCTCAAACCCAGCGAGGCAAACTATGTGTTACGGGAAATTCATGAAGGAATCTGCGGAAACCACTCTGGAGGGCGATCCCTCGCCTACAAGGTCTTACGACAGGGATACTACTGGCCCACTATCCAACTCGACGCTCGTGAGCTCGTTCAAAAATGCGACAGATGCCAACGGTTTGCGGCAATTCCGAGGCAAGCACCCGAGGCACTGACGCCGATGACGGCCTGGCCTTTCGCACAATGGGGCATCGACCTCATAGGACCGCTCCCTATGGGAAAAGGGCAGACCAAGTTTGCTGTGGTAGCAGTGGACTATTTTACGAAGTGGGCCGAGGCGGAACCATTAGCCAGAATAACCGAGCAGAAGATCACCGAGTTTGTATGGAAAAACATTATCTGCCGATTCGGAGTACCCCGTACCATTGTCACAGACAATGGAAGGCAATTTGATAATAGGAGCTTTCGTGAGATGTGCAAGAACCTCGGGATCAGGAATATTTATTCATCACCGCATCACCCTCAAACCAACGGACAAGTCGAGGCAGTTAACAAGATTATCAAGCACCATCTTCGGACCAAGCTTGGCCGGGCCAAAGGAGCATGGGCCGAAGAGCTCCCGAAAATTCTTTGGGCTTACCGAACTACAACCCGAACGGCCACAGGAGAAACCCCGTTTTCACTCGCTTACGGCTCGGAAGCAGTCACTCCCGTCGAAATCGGATTACCTTTGGCTCGAATCACCTTATTCAATGCAGAAGAGAATGAAGAACTCCTTGCACTCGGACTCGACCTTCTGGACGAACAAAGGGAAAGGGCGAGGCTGCGCACGGAGGCTCGACAACGACAAGTGACTCGGTTCTACAATACCCGAGTTAAGATTAGAAGATTCCGAAGGGGAGATATGGTTCTTCGGAAAGTGTTTTCCAACACTAAGGAGTTTGGGTCGGGCACTGGGACCCAATTGGGAAGGACCCTATATCGTCTCGGGCACCATTAGACCAGGAACATATCGGCTGGAAGACCTGAACGGACAGTCATTGCCTCATCCATGGAACGCTGAACACCTCAAGGTCTACTATCCTTAGCTTACTATTTGATGTTTAAAGACATGCTTTTTCATTCGTCCGAATACGTGTAAGTACAAAAGCAACCGAATACATCGGAGCAAAAAAATATTTACATATAAAAAAAAAAAACCAAAGTCTTCATGCGTCGGCCCCGTCCCCGGCAGTTGTGTCTTCAGCGGCGGCGTCCGGATTCTCGGATTCTGAGGCTGCCCCGCCTTCGATTTCTGAAAGGTCAAGGTCAGGAAAAGACTTCTTTATATCCTTGACGCATTCCAGATATCCGCTCTGGAACAGGCGATCCCTCTCGTCCTCAAACTCGGCCGACTCAAGGAATGCTTGGACGGCCTGGTCCCTAGCCGTCTCGGCCTCCCGAGTCTTCTCCTCGGCCTGCTGAATGCGCTCCGCCGCCTCAAGCTTAGCCCGAGCTAAGTCATCCGCGCACGAAGCATGGACTGCCAGAACTCGCTGATTCTCCTCTTCGGCTTTGGAGAGTCGAACCAGTGCCTGAGCGACCTCTGCCTTCGCTTCGTCCAGGGCCCTTCTGGAAGAAGCCGCCTCTGCCCTCGCGTCTTCGGCAGCTTTCCGAGCAAGAGACGCCTCGCCTGTCAGGACGCCGACCCGGATCTCGGTCTCAGACAGAAGAGCCTGCAGCCGATGAGTTGAGGATAGCTCCTTGCTGGCCTTGATTAAGCAAGGAGCGAGTTCAAAAAGCATCCGGGCAGCGTGGCTGACGGTCTGCGATGACGGGGCGTTGTACAGTTTCACGAACTCTCTTTCACACCCATGGGCCAGGGCCCAAGGAACCATCCCCGACACCACTTGTTGCAGGATTGACGGCCCCTCCTGGTTCGTCTCTTCCCCTCGGGAGGACGCAGTCCTCGTCTCTTCCTCCCCCCTTGAGGTCGTGGCCCCGGTCTCTCCTTCCCGACTCGGCACCGTCGTCTCAACGCGTGCCGAGTCAGGTGCCGCCTGAGGATCCGAAGCAGCAATCGCCGTCTCTTCCGCCCTTTCGTCCAGGTCGGGAATCACGACGACCGGAGGGGCAGAAGAGCTCGCTGGCTCTTTCTCCTTCCGCGGCACCCTTTGCCTCTTCGGTGGCCGAGGCTCTAAAAGAACTGACCGTGGAGGAGCCTTCAACTTCGTGACTGGTCTAAGGGCAGGACGAGCTCCAGTCATCTCCGGTTCGGGGACAATCCTTAGGTTGGGACGAGCTTCGGGCAGATCTGCAAAAACAAAAAAAAGGAGGGGGAGAGCAAGGCGAAGTAAGTCGGCGGAAATTTGAAAAATTCAGAAGATTCGTTCTTAATTACCTGTAACTTCCGAGTCCAGACCTGCAAGGTGAAGGCGCTCCAGCTGAAGAAGCACCTTCCAAGACCTGTCCCTTGATCCGAGCCGAGGCAGTGCTGCCGAGCTTCGGCTTCTTCTTCGCAATATCTGCCCAAACCCCTGCCGTAAGAAAAAAACAAAAAAAAAAAAAAAAAAAAGAAAAAGGGAGAGGGAGAGAAGACCCAAGTCACATGCTCTCTGAAATGTCCGAGGGACTCGAGCCTCGCAAGACCCGGACTCGTCCGTCTCCCATCGACCACATGCCCAGAACCAACGCTCTTTCCAATGTTTGTTGGACGTGGGAGGGTCGGTTATCGAGGAACCGCCTCCGCCTCGCCAAGCAGCAAAGACGTAGAAGCCGGGGTAGTTCGGATTTACCCGCACTTGGTAGGTGGAGAAACTCGTCGACTGTGAGCGGTTCCATCTCAGCCCACAACACCGCACATCCGAGTAAGTTCCTCCACCCATTCGGGACTATCTGCCCCAGGGCAATCTGTATGCGAGATACCGACCAAAGGCAGCAATCAAAGGGCAAGCCGCACTGCATCGATACTTGGTAAATTGCGACTGCCCCAGCAGGAGGGTGATCTGGCAGGTCATTCGGGCGAGGAAGATACGTGATGACCGACTCGGGGATATGATACCCGACTCGGATTCTGTCCAAGTCCGCCTCAGTCGACTGAAGGAACCGGACCGCTTAAATCTTCCCCCGATTCTTCCCCTTCAGACTCGGCCTGCGCCGATTCATCAGCAGGAACTGGGTCAGGGGTTCCTCCGGCGATTAAAATTTCATCTTCTTCCTCTTCATCTTCCTCCATGTCCCTTGGTAAGTTGGGCCTCCCCGGGCGGGTTAATAAGGATGACCCGCCACGGGAAGGAACGACGGAAGCAGGGCGCTCCGCTTGATCGTCGGTGACTCTCTCAAGCATACAAGCAGCGTTGGCATCCACTGCTATCTCCGTTAGTAAAGAGGGCGATTCCGCAACGTTCCAAAAACGTTGCGCTTCGCCTTCGTCTCCGGAAACTCCCACCTGGGGGCTTTGAGAACTCCTATCCGCCATTATTATTATGTAATAAAGAGGAAGGAGAAACTCACCGGAGAGAAAGGAACAGTGGCGGAAAGAAGTGCCGACGATAAAGAGAGAAGAAAGGAAGGAGATGAAAGGCTACGCAAATCCCAGAGAAAACGCAGAGCGAGAATGGCAAGAGCAGTAAAAGTTCGAAGTGTGGGACCCCTGACGTTTTATAAGGTCGCCCTACGGCGGAGACATTAATGGGGAAATGATTCGACGCCTGCATCGATTCCCCCACTCGACACGTGGAGCACGCCGACTAGCAACAATAATAGCTTTACTACGTGTCCAATCCTCATTGGCGGGACCTGCGATTTGATAGCTGACGGCGCATACGATGTCAGAAGCTGAACCGTCCCCATCAAAGGTCTCAATGAATGCGCTTAACGACTACTTCTCGTCTCGGACTAAGTTATGAACCGACTCAGCACTCGCTACTCCTCAGTGTCATATGAAAACACTCGGAGTAAGGGGGCTTACTGTTTGGGACAAAACATACAAGTCCGCAGACTCGGACTAAATGCCTCGGGCCACCAAAGGATGTGTCAAATCCGAGGAGTTATTCGCTAGACCGAGGCAAAGGTTGAGTCGGCCCCGACGGGTCGGTAGGGTCGTCAGTGTCTCGGGCATGCTTCTGGCGGACCTCTTTATCGGATCGACCGTCACAAGATGAAGCCGCACTCCGGATGTCTTGGGATAAGATTCCCGATCCCGAAGCTCACGGGATCGGATGAAGGCATGAGACGGGCACGATCCTGTTTCCGTGATCCCAGGAGAAGATTCCGTGATCCCGGGAGAAGATCTCGCGCACAATACCAGGAAGAGAATCCTCGTACGATTAAATGCCCCAGCAGCTATAAAAGAAGGGGGGCCCTCACCTTGAGAGGTACGAAAACAAATTCCTCCAAAAGACTTTTCAATACTTTAAGACCCCGAGTCCAGGCCTGACTTTGGCATCGGAGGGTCCCCTGCGCTAGCCAGGGTCTCCTTTGTCCTTTTTATTGCATACATGGTGTACAATTAACACAAATTACACTTATGGGTCTCATTTTCGATGCATCGGGAACAGAAATTATGCTAATGTGGACATTAACTGGACAGTTTTAAAAAAAATAAAAATCAACAGCCCTATCTCAATAAACAATTCTGAGCACCTGCATACCAAGAGCTTTACTCTGCCAGAGTAATAAATAAGTCCCTAGAACAAAACCCTCCTGACCCAAGAATTATGTTGAAAGCATGATCCGTTAATCAGAGGACATGATTGTCTAATCAATCATGTTAGGGATGAAACCAATCTGTCGGATGGTCCCAACTATTTGAACAGTTCAGATTTTAGTTGCACGTTGCAGGTAAAGGGCCCAACACCTTCCATCACTCATCATCCCCAAATATTCAAGGGACCCAGTAACAGCATTCCAGAGTTTTTCACTACATAACGCTAGCACACCTATGATCAGCTTTCACGGACAAGGCATATATGATGACCTAGACAATACATATATGGTGGGTCCTACCATTGCTTGGGCTACTAAGCACCAGACAATGACAATCCTGGCTGCTTTTTCTCCCTATGGTGGGGTCACCTTGACGTACATTTATAGCCATCGATCGGACAGATCATATTGCCAGGCTGATGTGGCATTCGTATAGCTATTCATACAATGCTGTCCATGACATGGGCCATCCCAATCATCCATCCATACTCCTAAATGTGCCCATTACAAATACCCAAATCCATAATTCTATATGTAATGACTTAAGAGCATCCAATCATGTGATCCTCCGCACGATCTCCATCAAATGGGGCCCAAAGCTCAGTGATATAGGCTGCCTGTATCATGAGCTCAACTGGGACTGGACTAACATAAGGATACCTCCTGGACAGGACTATCATGTCCCTTATATCAATGACCTGCAAATGGGACCATTAAAAGAGCCATGCTTGGGACAAGAGGTTTACTTTCCTAAACAAATAGCCATGTGGATAGAATTCCATTAAATCCACCCGGCCATCGGATATGATACTTGATTTTAATCATTGAACCCGAAAATCATGATCATCCAAAACTAAGGTAGGCCACACCACAGGAAAGAGTTGCGATGAAACACTCACCATTAGTTTTGTATAGGACCCACCTTGTTATTTATATGCCATCCAATCCATTTACCTCACTTGACTCGTTAAGATTAAAGCATTACAAAAAAAATTCCTGGTTGGTTATATGATGTGAATTTAGAGGTTTTAGGTATAAATAATTTTTTGGGGTGGCCCACTTGAGTGTTGAATCATCCTGATTTTTGGAATCAATGACTAACGAAGGGTAGTGTACGATGATGAACGGTGAGGATTTCGTTCAAGTTAAGTTGTTTCTCCCACTAACGTGAAAGTAATCCCTGTAGGCACCCAAGTGTTTTCCAGGCAAAAAACCCCAGCAATGGTCGACAGTCACCGAGAAATTGGACGGCTACGATCATCCAACCTGTGATACATCTGGACCAATGTATGAACCACCAATCGGCGGGCCCCACTTATAAAAACCCACCGCTTCCGATAAACCCCGCCACTAAAACCGTTACGACCGATACTTGAAGTTCTAATCCCCCAAAAAAATAAAACGAAACAGAGCGTAACGGAAACGAAAAAAAATTCACCTCTCCTGAGCTTAGCAGCAGCAACCTTATGATCCACCACCTTCTTCTCCGCAGCAGGTGAGACCGCCTCCTCCTCGGGTGGGAACAGCACTTTATCAATTCCCTGCACTGAAATCCGACCGTCCGTGTAGATATCCGGATCGAACAGATAAGCGGCTCCCTCGCTATGGCCGAATTTCACCGATCCATCAGCTTCCTGGGCCACCACCTTATGCGGCAGCCGCAGTGTATCGTACCTGACCTTCCCAAACCTCCTCACCGCATTGTACATGCTCTCTTCCGTCTGGTATTCCGGGATCAGATGGTAATACATGATCTGCTCCGGCGCGCCTGGCTCTGATAGCTGGTCCGTCGTCAGTCGGGACATTGCCTCATCGTTCGGCGCCAGGACCGTCAGAACATACCCCTCCGACACCAATCTCCCCATCTCCGTTGCCAGCGACGTGAGATTAACCAAGATATCAGCCATCTCGTTGTACCCACCGTAATGCAGTAAGGTCTGGATGAAATCCTTCACCTGGCTCTCACCGTCGAACCAACGGTGGGCCCCGCCGGGGCCGGGTGCGGGCGCCGGAGCCAGATCAGGTCCTGGCGCCATCGCGTAGAAGACGGGAAGGACCGGAGGCGCGCCGGCCGGGACCGGCATTGGCTTCTTCAGCCGGTTCGTCCTCGGGTCCACCTCCGGCGCGCCCTCTGGAAGGACGGCCGAGATCGAAGTGAGGCTCCGCCTCCGGTTGAAATCCTCCTGTACGGATCGGGGGACCAGCAGACGTTCAATGCCGTGGATGATCCCGTCGGGGCGGATCACGGCATTGGGGTGGACCACATTCGCGAGGTCGATCTTCTGGTTGGGAAACATACGGACGGGATCGTTCGAGAGGGTCCGATGGTGGATGTCGGATCTGGGCCATTGGTCGGCTGGGATCCGGCTGGGGATGACGTGGAACAGGATTAGGGTTTGGAGGGAGCGGAGATTGCCAGGCTCGAGGAGAAAGCGCTTGAACTCGGGATCGAGATCACGGTCGAGGGCCTCGTTGCGAGGGGCGAAGATGGTGATGTTGTGGGCCCCAACGGCGGATTCTAGGGTTTGAAGGAGGAGAGCCTTTTCAACGAGCTCGGAGAGAATGGTGTAATGGGAGTCGAGAAGGGCCACGAGGACGGAGTTGGAATTGATCTGGCCATTGGTAGTGGACGGCTGGGATTTGGACAGGGAGGAGCTGGTGTGCAATGCCGGTGAGAGGGTAGCGAGGGAGAGGAGATAGACGGCTAGGATTAACCGATGGAGGCCGTGGATGTGGCAATCCATGGCTAGAGAGAGAGAGAGAGAGTTGCAGAGAGCTTTTTCTTTCTTTTCCCTGTGAGAGAGATACTGATGATGCTGCTATTTTGTGTTTGTTTTGGTTTTGTCTGGAGCTGTGGGCGGATTTGAAGTGGAGTATTCAGTCGGGTTTTGGATGGAGCGTGGGTTCCGCGAAGAATAGAGCTGTGGACACGTGGCGAGCGATGGGTGGATTTGATTGTGTGGGGGCCAAGTGGAGGTATTGGCTCGGCTCGGAACTCCGCGATCTGCTGTTTTTGTTTGGACTCTCGGCTATGACTGTGAGTTTTGACTGCGAGTTGTTTCCCAAACTGGAGTGTGCGTTTGCTGCAGCTTAGAGTACATATCGACGGAAATCTGATCCACTGTACACGTGGCATGTACGTTTTCTGGGATGTATCATAGTGCGGAGTTCGGATTGATCAGACTATCAAAACCATCCAAGTAATGGATGTGAAGTGGGCATAGGACGGCTGGCAGTTTAAATCCAAGTGGGCGAGATCGGACGGTTAAGATATCTCCGGCACTAAAATTTTAAATGTTTAATCATTTCAGAGTGGAGTACACGATTTGGACGGATGGATTGGCAGAAATGTATACCACGTTGACAGGTATGAGCTGCAAAACATAAGTATATTGTTACAAACTCACAATCTAGGTTCAGAATGGGGCAGCACCGTGCGGGTAAATGAGAAGGCAAAGTTACCCTGTTACCCTTTTGCCGAGCGGACGCGGATTGCTTGCGACAGGCTGTCGGAGGAACTTCCTGCATGGGAAGCTAGGTGGGGCCCATCGTAATGTTTGTGAGAAATCCACCCCGTCCATCTGTTTCTTCAGCTTATTTTATTACATGAAACAAAAAATGACGCGAATCCAAATCTCATGTGAGCCGCACGAAAGGAAACTGTGGGGATTGAACTGTCGTCATGGAAACATTCGTAGGGCCTAGGCTTTGTGCAAGTGGCCCATGGTTCAGTAATCCAAACCGTTAATATAAAATAGAAAGCGAAAATAAATCATATGATAGAATCTTTCATAGGCTTTCACTCGTTGGCCCACAAAATGAAGGTACGAAATAAAATACACTAACGGTTGACCTTCAACAAAAAACGATCTATTATTTTGATCTTATGGTCTTTCGGTGCATGGGTCATCATCTATCGTAGGTCCTACCTTATCAACGGTTTGGATCACCAATTTATAAAAGTGAAATCTAAGACGTTGATATGCGTGTACAGATTCTAAGACGAGCATTTGCATGTATGATTTAAGGGCAGAAAATTCGGAAACGGACTGGCTACTCCCCCTGACACCAGCTCCGTGGCTGATGTTCGGTGTTCTGTGGGCCCCACCATGATGTATGTGTTTCATCCATTCCGTTCATCCATTTTTAAAGATTATTTTATTATTTCAACCCAAAAATTAGAGGGATATAAATCTCAGTGGACCACACCACATGAAAACATTAGTAATTGGATATCAACCATTAAAATCCTCTTATGGCCCACTATACTGTTTATTTGACATCCAATCTGTTGATTAGGTTATACAGGCCCAGATGAAGAGAAAAAACAAATATCAGCTTGATCCAAAACTTTTATGGCCCCCAAAATGTTTTTAATGGTCGAACCTCATTCAACATTGATTCCTGTAATGTGGTCCACTTGAGATTTAGATATAAATAATTTTTGGATTTATACTGTAAAATGATCTGTAAAAACAGATGTATGGCATGGATGAAACACATACATCATGGTGTGGCCCACATAGCATCGACAATCAGCCATTGGCTGGTGTCAAGGGGAGTAGCCAATCCGTTCCCAGAAAATTCGGCCCGTCGTGTAATGTCGTACGTACTAATTTATTTTTTAAGTGTGATTATACCCAAAAGAGAGAATATTTAAATTGTACGGTGACAACGAGGTGGGCAGGGTATATCACCTGATTTTACTGTTTTGCCCTTACCGACTCCGTCGACCCCAGGCGGATGGAGACACATCTCGCTTAAATGGCATGGGCAGATTCGATATCTTTGCCCAATCTCATCATTAAGACGTCATTAAAGAATATGAGACATGAAGATTTTACGTAAATGACCATCTTACCCTTCATTTGTCCACCTGGCAAATGTGGGACTCAAGTTAAACCAGAGCGGGACATGTGACCACTCGACTAGCTGGTCTTACTCCTTTGGACCTGACTCCATCGGAACCGTATGGGTGAGTCGATACAAACTCAATATATTTTGTCCAGTCCAAACTTAAATCAAACCGAGTTCAGGTCACCCAATAACTCAATTCAATCTAAAACTCGACGTGGTATTGGTTTGACTTACATATATAAAATAATAGTAATTTAAATTTAACATTTCCAATTTAAAATACTTTAATAACTAATGAAAAGCTATAATTTTATATGTATACTTAAGTCTTGAGTTGTAATTTTAGTTTGTAGATATCGGTCGTGTTATGGGTAGGTCCGGGCTACTATAATGCTAAGGACCGACATCCCTTTAATTCGATCAGGCACACAAGAGTCAATCGGAAATGATAAATATTATTGAAGGGAAGGAAGGTTCCCAGCTCAGTCACAATTGAGCTCCCACCCCTAGACTAGTAGTTAGATCGGAGTGATCTAAGATCGGAATAGTCAGTGTGAAGCTCAGACCAAAGACTTCAAACCGCTCCACTATTGTCCAACGAAAAAACTCAACTCGACAGGACAGGTCCACCGCCCGCTTCGGAACTCGGAGGGAAGACCTCTGAAATATTCGACAGATAAGTAAAGTCAATCATGAGTCCGGGTCGAGGCTCGGCTCGGACTCGGGACGCGGTCCCTGTTTAACAACTCAATGGCGAAGGTTCATGTGCATGTTGATCTAAATTTAAGGCTTGGAATCAGGGCTTCTTTGGCTTGGGATCCCGAGCCGAGGCCGAGGCAGGATGAGGACGTTCCATGTTCTAAACAAGGAAACTGCCTTAGGCGGACACGACCGATCGTTTCGGTTGCAAATACGCACGATACGCTACACAATCCCCAGATTACGGGCCATATCTCCACGATCCTAGTATCCCACTGATTGAGTGAATCATGCCGAGATTAACGGACCCAGACTATCCGATAGTCAGGTATAAATGTAATGAGACTCCATTGGTACAAGTACACAACATCTTGCACTCTCCCTCTACTCTTCAACTTAGACCCAGATTCTCTTGACCTGACTTAGGCATCGGAGGGTCCTCCTGCTTAGACCAGGGTCTCCTTTGTTCATTGAAAGTGTGAAGGTTCAAGAGGCTAAGGTGATTCGGAATTCACGAGTCGGAACGGAGAGTCGTCCAGATTTAGTCATCAACAAGTTGCACTTGATCCAACTTGATGCTAACTCAACCTGACTTGGTAGTTGTAAGTGGCCAGACTCCATCTAAATTATTCTGAAGTAGACTCGATTCAAATTGGGTCAGAACTTAGATGTGCTGGACTAGGAATCGAGTTGGGTCGAGTTCAGATCGGTCGGACTCGACTCAATCCCTAGCTCCAAGTTAAACCTTCAAAATTTCGGGCCTCACATTGATCCCACATCAGCAATCAAGCCCCTAACGGGTCATTTGATGGGCATATTAATGGATAGTGGAAATGAAAGGTGATCTATCGCTCTGTATCAAACAAACACATGTCCATTAATCAGCGTTGTGGATGCATCCGATCAAAGTGATTTCCGGGCATGAGCTATCAACAGTGGGTCCCACGTCCCGAGCCCCAAAATTAAGGAGGAGAAATGATCTAATGGACCTTGCATACGAAGACCTTTTTCCACGCACCTGATGCACGTGCACTTGTCTGCATCGACTGCATCTATCTGCACCTTCCATTAAATCCAGTCCGCTCATCATAGGCTGCCTTGAAAAATCACAGGATCCAATGATCCTACCGTGGAACTAGTTGCATGAAAAATGGATGGACAAGATCGTCCATTGAAGATAGGTTCGGTCATGAATATTTTAGGACCATCAGATTTCTATGATCTTTGCACAGCAGTTAATGAAACAGTGACTGAACGAAATGGACGGTCCAGATGGGTGATGATACAACCGAATTTTGGAAAAGTTTCCATGCGAGGTCACTTCATCATTTCTCCTCATTAATCATGTCTGATCTATCGAGCACCCTGTCTCATGTGGCATGCATGCATCGGATGTGGACCATTCATCTCTGTTGGGCCCCACCATGAATAGGTCCTTGCAGCAAATTACATTCTTCCATTTAATAGAAATGTGTGGTTAAGAAAAAGTCCAACGGACGGTTGACATGGAGTGGACAAAACCCGCCAGTTGGTGGTTACAATCGTCCGATTGTTGTGAATAGTGTACGGCCCATCCACGCGGAATGAACGATCCAGATCAATGTGGGCCACTTGCATGGAGATGGAGTGCTCATATAAACATGTGTGACGTCATGCGCATGCTAGATCCCAGCCGTTGATCTGTTTTGAATCACTCAGGAAGCACGATGTGCCAAATCTCAGATTAGTTTAGATTATCCCGACTGCTGAATGCTGATGGGAGGACATCTTAGCCATTAAATGCTAGCCGTTGGTAGGTATTTTTCTAATAGCATGTTGCATTACCCGAAAAGTTTCGGAATTAGTTCGTAGGGTCACCTAGCAGTGTGCTTTCTGAGACATTCTCCATCCAAGGAAGGGTCTACATGGATGAAATGTTTAATCTAAACATGTGCCACGTGTACAGTGAAAGAATGCTTGACACTTCCTAGTGAGTCAACAGAGATTGTTGTACGTAATCCGGGCCATTCATTCAGTGGGGCCCATCGTGAATCATGCAGCCGAGATATCGCTCTGATTACACGGGCGCGGATTAGGTGTTACCCGGGTAACGGCTTGGAGGGTGTTACCCTTACCGAGGTAGGGTCCACCTTGATGATATGTTGTATATCGGCTCCATCCATTCGTTAACTATTAATTACAGAAAAATAATATTTTATATCCTTCACATGCGTATAAGGATCTGTACCTAATTAAGTTACCGAATTTGTTACACATGCAGTGTATCTCATGAATCCATCACACACGTACTTCTCTAATTATACCATTTTCTTTTGAAGCAATTCTCCTCTTTCTACTTTCTCTCATCATTTAATGCAGTCTCTTTTATTATCACGCTCTCTCTTCCTATACCTTGTGTGATTGGATACCAAAGCGGTTCATCTAAAAAGCTCAAGGCCTGTTTGGCCGGGTGGATTGGAAGGGATTGAATGGTATGGATTTCAAGGTAATGATGGTGTTGTCAGTAGATTGTCTTAAGATCCATGGGATCGCTATATCCCGGATTGCTCTATCGAGTCTGTTTGCCATGCCCAACCAATCCCGGGATTAAACCTTCCCATCCCTTCCAATCCCTTGAACCAGACACATCCCAGGCAAATTTAAATGGATTAGGGTGGATTGGATGGGATTTAAAGGTAATGATGGTGTTGTCAGTGAATTGTCTTAAGATCCATGGGATTGCTATATCCCGGGATCACATCACCCAGTCTGTTTGGCACGCTGGGCCAATCCTGGGATTTAACTTCCAATACCTTCCAATGCCATCCAGTCCCTTCCAATCCGGCCGGCCAAACGGGCCCTTAGGGCCCCTTTTGGATTCGCGTATAAGATTGTATTGCATTGTTATATAATACGGCAGATGTATATCGTCGGATGTACATTGTATCGAGTGCCCTTTTCAAGTTCGATCAGATTGTTTGGGAAGGACTGCCTTTGCATATGTATTCAGGAAATGTATGCATATTCAATGTTTGTTGAAGGATCGATCTATGTGGACCTCGTTTTCACCACATACACTCATTACACCATCGAGCACTAGATCCTATCTATGTGGGCCCCATCACGGTTTATGGATTTCATCCAAACCGTCAATCATTCTGTATAGATTAACATATAGAATGAGTCAATCCACCGTCCAGATTATCATGAGAGAAATGGTGGTACCCCAGTTCTACACTATCAACCACAATAACGGTCTGATTTACATATTACGTACGGCTTCTTTCGACTATCAGCCAATCCACTATCTAGAGTTCGTCGCGTAATGATCTCCAAAATAGGGCCAACGTTTTCAACGGCTTAGATGCAATTAAAACATGACAGATATCCAAACCTGCAAAGTAGACAGTAGCTTCGCACGCATCAATGGTCGATTGGGAACGATAGCAAAACAAACAAATCTGTCTACTAAATGAAGCAAAGAAAACACAGTTATACAGGTAACACTACACATATAATATGATAAATACGATTCCAATCATAAAAAGAAAAGAAAGACGGTCTCAAAAAGATAACGACGAAGCAGGTCCTCAGCTTTCTTCGCACATCAGAAACTTGAAATAAACCATGCAACTACTGCATATATAAGTACGACTCCAATCATAATTTTGATGATGGCATTCATAATCCCTTCGTCATCAGTATGTCGAATCATGTCTGAATTTGAGACACCCGAGCCCTGCACTCTATTTCGATCTTCATCGGTGCTTGACGGGGGCTGAACGGAAGTGGAACCATCTTCAACTCTTCCCGACAGTCTTACTGTCATGTTTGATGACACCTTATTATGTACACCACTGGTGTTGCCCGACCCATGTTGCTGCAGAGTGGCCTACTGACATGTAATTAACTTACTATTACACCTCAGATACAGTGGATGAATCTGAAAATGAACAATAATTCTTAAACTTGTCTTCAAAATTTTCCGTTTGCAATTTAGGTTCATACTTTGAATGTGGTCCACTCTCTGACAACGTCACCGTGCGTTCTGAACGATCAGTGTCTGGACCCGCTGAATCTTTCAACCTGTTCCTGAGCTTCATCCCAGTTGTCATATATTCCTAGCACTCTACCCACAAATACGACATAGTAGTTACTCATTTCAACCTACAAACAAAACACGTCGTCAGAATGGAAGTGCATTATGTGCTTATGGATTTATCAGGGTTCTTATATAGAAATAAGAATATCACTTCTGGTCATGCAGTATCCTCGATTTTCTCACCTGAAAAGTAATTCAGGTTAATTACAAACTCCTCTCAAAAATAACTTCTATATTCAAATGAAAAGATAAACAAATTCCTCCTTGATGTGCATATGTATTTACATCCTCTTCAGAATTGACAAGTCAGATTGTGAACCACAAATATGAGTATATGAAAGAGTAATCATCTCTGTTCATAATATTTATCAATAGTTAAGTAGGTAGATGACACCCTTACAATTGAGGTGTCGGTATGTAATAGATAGAAGCTATAATATTAGAGATGAATGAGTTATCTTAATAACGAAATAGAAGCATATTCAGTTAAAAATTCAAGCCGAATGGACTCAGAATGAATCTGAGGCAGACATCATACCAGGTTCCTGATTTAAGGACTGAACCATACAGTAGACAATATATCAATTGAACAGAAGTGAACAAATCTGCTATGCAAGTCTGTTGCAGACATCACAGCACGTTCCTGCAATGTATTTATAACCTACACTGTACATCATATCAATGAATGAGAAGTGAAAAAATCTGCTTTGCAATTTTGAGGCAGACATCACAACATATTCCTACAATATGTTTATAATCTATAGTGCACAATATGTCATATCGAGTGAACTCCAAAAATTTGGTCTTATTGTCTGAAGCACACTTCACAGCAGGTTCTTGCAAAGTCTTTACAAAAACCTATAGGAGATGATATATTAAATAAAGAAAACCGAATATATTTGCTCTAATAATCTGATGCAGACATCCCAACAGGTTGCTGCATCATGTAAAATAAAAGAATGATCACAATTAGCAGATTTAAATGAAAAGAACTATTGGGAAGGTCCGACCATCAACACTTACAAAGTTCAAAATTATCTGTCAGAATAACAGTGCAGGCTAGACTAAATCCCACAACATCCAAACCCATCCAACCATAACAGTTATACAGGTAATTTAAGAAAGACAAGTTTAAAAACAAACAACAAAGAGTGAAACAGTTTCATCAACAACTCATAACCAAAGTAGCAAATAGAATGTGTTCTTAAACCGAACCACCGCATTCAAGCAGTTTTTGCACCCACTTCTTACGCCTCTCGTGGCCCATCTTTATGAAAAATTCGGCAGTGACAACGTCCCCCTGCATCGTCCATGCAGCACGCAGTTGATCCTCAGGGCTGAGTCCCTTTACCTCTTTAAGTATACTCAGAATTTTCTGGACTCGGGTCATTTTCTTGCCCTGAGACATTGTAATAGTGAGAGACTTCACGGCATCAGCCACTTCACCCATTCGGTCGCCGATTACATCACTCGATTTCCCCCTTTTTGGACAGGACAAGCCGGTAGCGATAGAATGGGTGTTCTTGGACCCCCTTGAGCTATCCAAGTTTGCTGCATTTATCCTATTCAACCGATTAGATACATCACTAACATGAGGGGCTGAACCACTATCGTGGGCCTCACCAGAGTCTAAAGAGAGGCGAACTGTGTCAGTCCTATATTCGTCTGTATCAGAGTCAGAATTCAGCTCATTTCTACTTCGTCGGCGACCCAAAAGTGGGGATGAGTAAGTTGTACTAGCAAATGAGCCATGAGCAATGTCATTCCCAAACATGAATGACAAATTGTAGTATCTGTCAATATGTTTGCCATGCACCTTTTCGGAGAATGGGTGAGACTGCAAAAAGTGAAATACATTGCTACAAACCCATTATAGCGAATAAAGCTGAACATAGAAGAAGACAACATTTTTAAAAATTACTTACAGCTATGTATCCATCCTAGACTTCGTCTATCGCTTTCACCATTTTGTTTTCACTATCTCATCCAAATCCGGAGGCATTCAACATTTCTTGCATGGCCCAAAAGAATCTTTTTAATGTCCGCAATCGGTTAAAAATATATTTGTTCTCAAGATTAACACCACATGTAAGCCCCGTATCCTAGACCGTACCGTTCCATAGGCTTCCGCGGTCTTTCCGGTCAAATTTCGACAACCTTCGACCCTTAACCGGTATTTGCGCGTGACCTTGATTCTCATGCCGTCAACCCGAGTCGACTCAACCCAGGACTTGTACCTTAGCGACCGCGTCGTTGCCGCGGTTCCGATGCCCCGACTCGCGCGCCGAGGCGATACCCTGGTTAGGAGATGTGGGCCAGCGTTGGGTGCGAGGAAAACGCCGGGCATTGCAAATCCCGAGAGAATCTCTACGAGATGTCACATCAATCAATCAACTCATCAATCCCATCATGTCAAGTACACATCACCTTTCACCCTTTCCCAAGCAAGCCCCAAAGTCAAAAAGTTCTTACACAAGCCATACTTCTCTTACACCATTAGCCACAAAAGTCAAAAAAGGGGCTCTTACACCCATCACCACCACATCCATCACTCCATCACCCATCACTCCCTCTCTCTCTCTCCCTTTACAAGTCTCTCCCTCATTTTCAAACTCTCCCAAAAGCAAAAAAAAATTCGATACGTATGAGCTCTCTAACTCTTCCAAGCTACAAGTGTGGCCCACCTTTCCATCCCTAGATCTCCCATCCTAGCCATCAATTTCTCATCTTCCTCCATCAAAGAGAAGCACAAGGAGCTAAGGAAGCCAAGGGAGCAAGAAGATCAAGTGGTGGGGTGCTTTGATAGGGTAGTTTTTAATATTTTTAAGATGGGCCAAGTGAGGCCAACTGATCAATGGTTTGGATCTCACTTTGGACCTTAAGATGTGGCCGAGAGCCCACTTGGATCATCATGATCATTCCATGATGGGGCCATTCTCCATGGACCCCATCATGATGTTTATTTTCTTGCATTCTTAGGGTCATCTAGACTGTCTAATTTAGTGGAGAAGGGATCTCCACCGTTGGATTTTGACTTAATGGGCCTATGTGTAATGAGACCCACTTGATGTATGATTTAGTACAAGGGAGGGCCCATAGTGCCGGGGTCCCTCCATCATGCGTGTCCCACTCTCTATCTCTCCCTCTCCCTATCTATTTTTTTTTATGTGTGATGATAAGCAAGTTGTGTGGCCCACTTGAATGGACCCCACCACAAGGTATGTATTCCATCCAAACCATCTACAAGTGGGGCCCACTTTGTGTGTATTGTACCCACACCATACCCCATTTGGTGGCCCACCTAAGCAGGGCCCACCTCACTGTTTGTGCCAGACCAATGCAAATATCAGCTTGTTCCCAAGCTTTGGGGTGGCCCACTCATGTAGGCCCCACCTTGATGCATATATTCAATCCACGCCGTCCATTCCCCTCTCAACCTCATTTCAGGCGTTGAACCGAAAAATGGTGTCAACCCGAGGTCGTGGCGGGCCATACCGTAGCAAATGGTGGTTTTCACCATTGAAACCTTCCTTAATACTTTTATACAATGAAATATGCCCAATATTGAGCTTGTTTTGCTTGTCTGGGGCCATGGAGAGCCATTGGACGGAGTGGATTGTCTAGATGTGGACCCCACCTGTGAAAACCAAGAAAAAACTGAAAAAAAAATTCATCACAGCAGCTACTGCTGCTGTGTCAAAAAGACAACAGGCACTACCTGCGCATTAGCGCTCGGACGGGTGGGCAGACAGGATCCCACGGCTCCAGCCGTGGGCCCCACCTTGATGTTTATTTGTCATCAAATCCATTCATATGGTGGACCCTCAGGGCAGTGGACCACCCTCAAAAATTCGGGTCCATCCAAGACTCAGGTGGCCCACATTATAGGAAATAGTGTGAATTAAACTCTACCATTGAAACCCCTTTTGGGCCCACAGAAGTTTTAGATCAATATGAAATTTGTTTTTCCACTTCATTCCAGGTCTGTGTGACCTTCTCAACAGGTTGGATGGAAAGCAAACGCATGGTGGGCCCCATGTGGAGCCCACAGTGATATATGTACTTTACTCCCACTGTCCGGACGGATGGTGGAGCCCACTGTAATGTGTGTGTGCGCGCCTGTGCATGTGTGCTTGTGCATGTGCGCCTGTGTATGTGGTCGTGTGTGCGTGTGTGTGTGTATATATATATATAAAATATTATATTATATATAATATTGAATGTACTATATATATATATATATTATATATATATAATATATATACTGGTGGTGAGAGGCCCATCTCAGTTTACTTGTGGCCCATGGTTGAGGCCTACTTTGATGTATATGTAAGACCCATGGGTCGAGGCCCATTTGAAGTATTAGGGGCCCATGGTTTAAGGCCCATTAAGATGTATTGGGGCCTATGGGTTGAGGCCCATTTGATGTACATTTGGGGCCCCATTGGTGTGGCCCATTTGATACACATAAGGCCCATGAGATTAGGCCCATTTGATGCATTCTAAGGCCCACAGGTCATAGTCCATTGCAATGCACATAAGGCCCATTGGTGCGGCGCATTGATGTGGCCTACTTGATGAATATAAGGCCCATATGATATGGTTCATTTGATGTATTTAAGGCCCAATGGGGTGTACCTAAGGTCCATTGCAATGTACAATCCCAACATGGGTTATGTAATGATGTTTACATCGGGCTATGCCTTGGGAGCAATGGTGGTTTGATGTCCACATTGCAAGTATAGTGTTGGTTAAATGTCCGCATTATGACTTTCCCTAGGGCCCATTGTTAGGCTCGTACGTGTTATGTGTAGGCCGTCTAGGCCCATTTCGTTATGAACATCATCCATCCTATATAACATGTTTAGTTCCATGATTCATGATCATATGCATCATACGCATGCTTGATATGAGAAATGACTGATCATTGCATATGCCTTTGGGTAAATTATTTAGGGGCTCCCGGATAGGTGGTGTTGCCCTACATGAGCGCACGATACGCGCAGGACTGCTGCATGATTGGATAGTGTGATTCATGCATCCGCATTGTGTGATATGGTACTGTACACGCCCTAGCGACATCAGGGTCGTAGCCTCCACAGGCGTATCGTGGTTGGCAGGATTGGATACCGAAAATCTTGTTCTACATGGGGTGCTATAGATATCCCTGGGTGAAAGTCCCTAAACCCTTATGGTACCAAGAGGTTGCTCCAACTTCTAGACCGAGTGGGTGCATGAACGCTGAGTGCCGATTACCAGACGGTTGCGCTTTCCACTGTATCGTGGTCGATTGGAAGGGGGTGCGGCCTTACCAGCCCGAGAGTAGGGGGCAATGTTAGGCTGAGTCTGACCAGCTCGAGGAATGGGTCTGTTATTGACGAGCCGAGCCCGATATTGGCAGGCGGATAGTGAGGTCTTTTCCACTCACCTTATTCCACGCGATGGGGCAGCAATCTGGCTTGGAGTGTACTAGACCCCGGTGATATCCCAGATTTTGAGCTGTATTGATGTGGACTTAGATGAGGATTTGTATACTTGAGTTGTATTTTGCATTGCATGGCCTTGGTAGGGCCGACATCATTCATGCTTTGCACCGCATGGCCTTGGTACGGCTATGGTATTCTTGGCTTTCATCAGCATGTTCCGTATTACTCTGATACTACATAACTGCATTACCACCTTGAGCATACACTTTCACCACCCTCTAAGCTTTCTATAAGCTTATGCACGACCGTTGCGTGCAGGTGACGTTGGATCGCAGCAGCGGTGAGGCTTGGGCGCGTGGCAGATCATTTTGGAGTTTTTGTTCATCTTCATTGTATTTCCCTTTATGCTCATTGTACTTGTAAAGTTTTTGATCATAGTGGAAATGTGATGAAGTTTTTGGTTGTTGTTTGTGGGTTATGCCTTTGGTTATGTTTATCACGAATCAGACTGATGTTGAAAAATCCTCCTCGTAGCATCCCAGGATGGGAACCTGGCGAATGAGCGCTGGGAGCCGAGAATGGGTTTCTACGGAGGCTGTCGGCGCCGGATTCGGCGATTGGAAATTTTGTGAGCCCGGTTTTCGAGTTTGGGGCGTGACACCACATCTATCAGAAATTTCTATTATGGTGGTCTTATAAGCCTCCGGTTTGAATCCCATATCACTTTTCCTCCCGAGGTTTACTTGTTCCACTAGTGCATCAACTAATGCATTGTCCATATGGTCTGTCCATTGAATTCACCCAGTTTTCCTACCAATTGAATGTTTACTGTTGTTGTCTGTTGTCAGATTTTTCCTACTAGGGCTACCAATAAGCCTACTTGGTGATGCTGTGTTTTTTTTTGGGTAGAATGTCTCACGTCCCGGGGAACCCGTTTCACGTAAACACCATTTTCCCTTGTACGTACTTCTTAAGAAATTCATATTACCTACGCATTAGTAACAGTTAATGGGAATAGAAATAGTTAGTATAATAACTTAATTATAGTTTAAAGGAAACCATGTAAAGTGCAGATTAAGGCATCTTCATATATAATAGGACAACTACTGTTAACCCGCCATACAATCAATATTACATTTAGTGTCATATAAAATATCCATGCATGATAAAGTACCTATCAGATCCAAAAAAGAAGAAGAAAAATCCAGTTCATAACCCCACCAAACAAACACAACATTTAAAAGAAGACAATTTACTGTTACATAAACAATATAATACATGAAACCGAAGTAAGGTGAAGTCAATAATGCTGTCGGGTCTGAGGCAGACTGTCAGCCCACATTCTATCTGCGATGTTATTCCCTTTTTTCCTCCACTCTTCTCTAGCTTCATCTATCACACAAGATAACGCCCAATTTTCTTCGATCGTACTTACATCCACAGGAGATGGCGATATGTTATTAGCACTGTCTGCAATTTTCTCAACTGTTTCTGTAAATCCGTCTTCACCACATACACAGAGGAAGCTGTGTATTACACAACATGCTATAACAATCTTTACTTGAGTTTTAAAATTGAACTGTGGTGCTACACGGAGTATAGGAAAACGACGTTTTAACAATCCAAAACAACGTTCAATGACATTTCGCAGCTGTGCATGATAATAATTGAATAGTTCTTTCTTATTTGCAGGCTTTCGTCCGGTATGAAACTCATTCAAATGATATCCGACACCTCGTTAAGGTGTCATAAAGCCAGGGGAATGCACATAACCCACATCAACAACATAGTACTTCCCTACACAAACCAATGTATGGGTATTACAAATCTGTACATTTAACCTTCTACAATTATTTTTGTTATGAAATTACATTTGTGTTTAGTTACCATGAGTTATAAGGAAACAATCCGGTCAACGAGTTAAGGCATCATTCAAAACACGAGCATCAGATGCCGAACCATCCCAACTCGCAAGCACATAGACAAATTTCATATCAAATATACAAGCTACCAATATATTTTGAGACAGATAACCTTTTCGATTTCGAAATGTGGCACTCGATTCCTTGGGCAAATGTGCAGGTATATGAGTCTCATCGAGTGCCCCAATACAATCCTACAAAAATGTTGTTATGACTTTTAGGTTTTTATTTATAAATTAGCACATAGTTAATTTATTTAGAATATGTAAATTACTGCTAATTTTACCTGAAAATATGAGGACCACATAGGATTATCAGATATCTCTTTCAGTGTATGTAAACCTGAAAACTTGACATATTCAGGATAAAGACCAATCACAACATCAAAAACCCTTCGGAAATGACAACTAACGGTCTCACCAGACCTAGAAAAGCGGTGACCAACGACCCGATTTCTTACATTATGGCCTATTGTATGGAGGAACAATACCACTTGTTCCTCCAGACTACACCTCCTTGAATCTGGAAGTAAATTTTGATATCTTAGTAGAGAGCATAATTCGAAGAACTTATCTTGACCCATCCTTAACTGTGCTAAACAGTTAACATCACTCTTTTTAATGATTCCATTTATGAATCTATTTCTCTCAATATCACCATCTCTAGGCCTTGCCTTCATACAATATCGCTGGTAATATTTAGCAACTCCAATGACACACAAAAATGTTGCGATAACGGTTAATACAATAGTTATTTCCTCTTCATTCCATTTGCTACTAGAAGACCGATCTTTGCTGTTTTCCCCAGAATGAGACCCCATTTTGTCAAATGGGGGCTTCGCTTGTTATTATTTTCAGTTATTTTGTAATTTTTAATGCATACGACATAACTTAAGTATATGTACAGCGATGAATACAAGTGTACTTAAAAGAAAAAAGGGAACCCAGCATATGATTTCTTAACAGGAAAGACACATATGAGATATATGTAAATTTAGGGATAAGAAAATGCAAGCAGTCTTTGAAATCTCACGTGATACAAGGGAAAGAAATGAGTCAGTGATTAGGGAAATATTAACAGTCGGCCGACAGGAAATTACATATATCAGGAAGTAGATGATGGCCTCATATACATGTGTTGAATTTAGGCATGGTCAGATAGAGTATAGATACGCACCTCTGATCGTTGTTAATGAACTGATTAGTATGACGATCTGTACGTATGCAAATAGTGGATTCTGCATCAATGGTCGTCAAAAAAATCTATAAACTAATCTGAATTCAACAAGCAATATCAAAGTAGATTGGGAACGTTATTCCGTCCAAAATGTAAAAATTGGCTAATAAAAGGGTTGAAACCTGTTGTTGTAGTCTTTTAGACATATGTATCATGAACGATGAATTGTTCATAGCATTATGGACAACAATATCTACCTACAGCAGGTTTCGATTTGCTGTATTGAGACATATTTTGAGGTTGGAGTATTACCTTCTACATTCAACGCAACACTACAGGAAAGAAACCATTGGAAAAGACTACAGATCAGTGGTTTTTAGGTGGAAGGAATTGGGCGAGGGAAGCATCTGATATAGGCAGAAACTTGAAACAGAGTAAGCATCGGCAGATGGATATCATAAATATTTGACCAATATATGACATGCAGTGGTCATGTCCCACAAGTCATGAGGTGAATCCATCAACAGTATTCAGTTTAGATACGATTTCACCTCATGTAGATCTAGACATGACAGAAAATCGAATTGAAATCTTTCACTGGCTAGACCCTCTGCGTAGGGTATAGGAGAGAGGTGTATACGGAAGTACTCATCTCCCCTTGTAGAAGAGGGTACATGAGAGAAATGACATCCATGAATGAAAGGAGGGATACGGTCCATTTAGAAGAAGGATTAGCTGCTATCCCAGAATGTATAGTGGGAAGAGAAAACCATATCTTCTTTCACTTCTGCCCTTACGGTATGAAATTTTGGGCGTAACAAAAACCATGTTTATGGAATGATGGCTATAAGATGAGGACATCCCATATTCAGCGTAGGTGAAGAGGACGAAGTAAGCAACTGCGTCTATGTCTAAGATGTGACTGTAAACCCATCCATTCCTTTTACAAGAGGGTTGAAAATGACGGAAAAGAAGAAGGATGACGAATGAAGATGAGATGGACGCGCGGAGCACGCAGAGGCGGTGCAGTGCAATGACTCGCTGCACTGCCCGACGTCCTTCTGATGTACTATCAAACCGTGTGTCCACACGCTTCTGGTTCGGTGATGTATTCGTATGCCACGTATTGCCGCGGATTTCAAATCCAATTCAAACGCAGTATATCATATTTATTCAACTTAAAACAATGCAGTACGTCAGGTCTGGGCGATCCAAACAGACCCTTAGGGCCTGTTTGGGCTTTTGGTTTACGGTGGATTAGGAGGGGTAGGATTGTACAATCCTCCCCTATTCCATCCCACATCTGTTTGGGTAACCGAGCCACCGTCTCTGCTTAAACTTCCAACATTCTTAAACAGAGGCGCGGGATTGGGGGTGGGATTCGGCGATCTGGCGGGCGGGATTCGGAGGGATTTCGGAAGACTTCTCGAGGCCATCGTCCCGCAGTGATAGGTCTTCAAAGTACGGCCGAGTAGGACGTGAATGTAACGCCCTGAAATTCAAGTGAAGTTCCTCGACGATAATGGAGGCGGATAATGGCAGAAATGGCGGGAATCCTTCGTCGATTTATACCCCTCCAGGCAATGGTTATGTGGACAAGGAGAAGAGGTCTCCTTGTGCTAAAACCAGGATCAGTGAAACCAAAGGTGAGCCCCTTCATCCGTTACCACTGATTTGGGGTTTCTTGTTCTTTTTTCTTTGTTCTTCCCACCATTCATTTGCGGGCCAAAAACCAGATGTCAAAGATTGGCTGCTGGGGAACTTCTTAGTTTCAACAGATCAATGAAAGATTTGGAATTGTGAAAGGTGGGTGTTGCTTCTGTGGAATGTGCCAGATGGGGCATTTTGCTGTCTGCAACCCTGCCTGTCATGGCCCATATGAGAAACAATCTCGTTTCTTTCATATTAATAGGAATTTCCACTTCTTTCCAGATCATTTCACAAAAAAGCCAAAAGCAAAATCATATATATATATATATATATATATATATATATATATAGGAAGAGAAGTTGAAACTGAGGCAGATTGAAAACCACCTTTCCTTTTAATTCCCTTTCAATAATGATGTCTATGTGCTAAATGCAATTGAAGTCACTTTCCTCTCTCTGCATATCCACACTCTCATGGTAAAAATCCAAACCTTAATTTATTTCTTAATTTTATTTTATTATTATTATTATTTTTTAACTTTCCACCGTAGGTTTTGTTGGTAAATCAGGACTGAAATTAGTAGTGCAAACGGGTCCAAGTGGCTCAATGAGTTTTTATCAGGTTGGGTCCCAGGCAAATAAATGAGTTGACAAAAAAATCTGATCTGCTGTGTATCATTTTAGGTATTTGTTTTCTTTTACAAGGGCTATGGCATTTGAGAGAGAGAGAGAGAGAGAGAGAGAGAGAGAGAGAGAGAGAGGGGTGGGAAACCATCCTTACTATGGGCCATTCAAAGATAATTTGACTAGGGCCTCATTTGAGTTTGGATGACTATTAACCATCCATTTCTATGCTATAATTGGATCACTAGGATTATCTGATGAGGGGTTCTATGCACCTTTTCCCAGCCAAGGTTGACAACTATATGAATGGTTTGGATTAGATTAGGTTGACCTACCCATATGGAAGGGGAGTTATTTAATACTCTGGCAGTCTGTAACATCTGATAGGCAGTCACTTAGAAGTTATGGACATGGCATAGATTAACTAAAACTAGACCCACTTGATTGTGGAACCTGCTCTTTTAACAATCTACCCTTGAACCAGATTATTTGAACATCAACAACCCAACTAATAGCTGATGGAATGAAATAAAATTCAACATTTTCACTTGGTAGAGGATTCTTTTTATGAGAAAGTACTGCAGTGTTGTTTTTTTTTTTTTTTTTTTTTTTAAAATCAGTTGGTAACAACTATGTAATATTTTTTTTTTAACAGTTATAGAAAGATATGGTGGCCCTTCTAACCCCTCTTAAAAAGCCATGTTAGTGTTTATTAACATGTGGTATTTGTGTTGCAGTATCTATTGATTGGTGCTTTAGGATTGCTAGCCATAACCTCCAAGGACTAATGGTGAGCCTAACTTGTGAAGTAAGCTCAGTTTTCAATAATAGGTGAAATATGGATTTTGTTAATGTTGTTGTGCATTGCCTACACCACTGCTTTTGTTTTTGCTAATGAATTGTGTCACCTCTAATATTTGATTAGCACATCGTGCTTGGTGAGTTTGTCTGACATGCATGCTAGAGACCTTAACCGTGTGCAAATTTTCCCATTGGAATAATGCACAACATATGGATTCAAGTGTAGTGTTGGGATTTCTTTTATGAATCCATTGAAAGGTTAGGATCATCCTGTAAATGATATTTTTGAGGCATGGTCCATACAAGGTGGGACACAACAGAAATGGTGTAAATCACCAAACCATAGGTCTGTTGAGTTCAACAATCACTCCATTAGTCTCTTCACTTCACCTTAGATGGAGAATGCTCAAAATTGCCAAGATTGGAATATCTCAGGGACCAATTTAGGACCTTTATCAGTTGACTATAGACCATTGACATATTTCTCATCTTAAATATCTACCTATATATCATAAATTGAAAGGTTGAGATCATCGTATCAAGATATTTTTGAGGTATGGTCCATCAAAGGTGGAATATCTCATGTGAAGAAACACTTTGCTTTTGGCTTATTTATTTATTTTTTGAAATATCCAAACAATCTTCCTTCTAATATCCATTTTCTCTATGCAGCTTTGCCCAGGCAAGGTTGACAACTATATGAATGGTTTGGATTAGATTAGGTGGGCCTACCCATATGGAAGGGGAGTTATTTAATACTCTGGCAGTCTGTAACATCTGATAGGCAGTCACTTAGAAGTTATGGACATGGCATAGATTAACTAAAACTAGACCCACTTGATTGTGGAACCTTTTCTTTTAACAATCTACCCTTGAACTAGATTATTTGAACATCAACAACCCAACTAATAGCTGACGGAATGAAATAAAATTCAACATTTTCACTTGGTAGAGGATTCTTTTTATGAGAAAGTACTGTAGTGTTGTTTTTTTTTTTTTTTTTTAAAATCAATTGGTAACAACCATGTAATATTTTTTTTAACAGTTATAGAAAGATAAGGTGGCCCTTCTAACCCCTCTTAAAAAGCCATGTTAGTGTTTATTAACATGTGGTATTTGTGTTGCAATATCTGGTGATTGGTGCTTTAGGATTGCTAGCCATAACCTCCAGGGACTAATGGTGAGCCTAACTTGTGAAGTAAGCTCAGTTTTCAGTAATAGGTGAAATATGGATTTTGTTAATGTTGTTGTGCATTGCCTACACCACTGCTTTTGTTTTTGCTAATGAATTGTGTCACCTCTAATATTTGATTAGCACATCGTGCTTGGTGAGTTTGTCTGACATGCATGCTAGAGACCTTAACCGTGTGCAAATTTTCCCATTGGAATAATGCACAACATATGGATTCAAGTGTAGTGTTGGGATTTCTTTTATGAATCCATTGAAAGGTTAGGATCATCCTGTAAATGATATTTTTGAGGCATGGTCCATACAAGGTGGGACACAACAGAAATGGTGTAAATCACCAAACCATAGGTCTGTTGAGTTCAACAATCACTCCATTAGTCTCTTCACTTCACCTTAGATGGAGAATGCTCAAAATTGCCAAGATTGAAATATCTCAGGGACCAATTTAGGACCTTTATCAGTTGACTCCATTAGGTGCTTAGGCCTCTTCTGCTATCTCAGCAGTTGGGCTTTTGTTTTGTTCTGCCTCGTCTTTCCTTTCCTTTTCTTTCTTGTTGTCTATTGTTTTCTTTTTTCCCTTTTAATGCTTTTTCAGTTTCATTGCTTTAAAAAAAAATGTCATAGGCAGCTATGAGGACTAACACTTGCAATATCTAGTGATTGTCTGTTCCATAACTAATCAGTCCAATACCTGTGTCTAGTCTTGGTGGGAGTTGAGGTATGAACAAGTGTCCAAAGAAAGAAACATCTCAGTAACCTCCCCACCTCCTCCCCTCTCTTCATCCAGAATATTTAAGGTGGCCATTTAATTGTTGGGTATCCAAGGGATATCCAATGTTGAGGTTAGTATACACACACATGTGTATATATGTTGAAATTTTAACTTGTAGAAAATATAAGCAGGGCTGTTGACATAGTTTTATGGTTGTACGTTATCATGGCTTTGTATATGATGTAGCATACTTTGAACACTTGTAAAGATGGTGGGCTGTTTTTATTTAATGTATTAGAAATACATGAAATCAGTTTTTTAGTTCTATTTCAGGGCTGGTGACTTCAATCCAATGGTACTCTTCTTGCAAGGAAAGACTCCATCTTTGACACCACCTCCGCATTAGGGAGTGGTTGTAGGAGTTGGTGCTATTTTTATTTCTGTTATTGATATAGTCTGATTAGGATTGCATTCTAATTCATCTATGTTGAAGGCCTGTTGAGGGCCTAGGCTCCAAATTGCAATTCAATTGGCTCGTGCGTCCAAACACAATCCGAGTCTCTCTAAGGTGTTTAATGCTTATGTCTAGGCAGGCTTGAGCTTTTAATCTAGGGCAATTGTACTGCCAGTTTGTATCAGGTTGGACCTGCCTCTTTGGTCCAGCTCGCATAACGTCCGTGATGGTTAGCAAAAAGACCAATATCCTTATTAACATGCATGTGAGGCCTATTGGCGAGATTGTACGATAGGCCCATAGTGGTTTTTTGGGTTTTATTTGCTGGTTATGATAATATCTTCTATATGAGATTGTTGAACTTCCATGTAGTAAAGGTTTATAAACTAATTTTCCATGAATTGCATGCAGATCCTACTCTTCACATAATCGGGCGGAAAGTCTTACCTTTTATATTTATTTCAGTCATATTCAATATTCAACAGGTATGTCCTAACTCATTTGCCATTTGTGGTGTCCTTTTCATTTTCCACATTTATCCAACAACAATTTTTTCACCAAATGATCATGTACATCTGCTATGTGGACATGTGCATACATAGTTGTCCTATAGATCACTATTCATCTAGAAACAGTATTTTGGATGAGCTACAATTCTTTTCTACTAGTCATAGTGAAAAAAATTAAATATGGTGAGTTGATCAAACACTTTATCAATCCGTTGGTTTATATTTCTTATATCATGGCAGTCGAAAGGGAGATTTCAAATGCATTGGGGAACTGTGTTAATGTAATATTTATTTTGATAAACTGTCTTACTGGTTTTCAAAACCACCTAGAGAAGTACATTCTTAACCCGAAGATTCAAGTATGATTTTCAGAGGTGATTTTATAGTATGTTGTATCCATAAGTGTAGGTGAGCTTTAAATCATGGATAGCGATGATGACAACACTTTGGCCGATTCTGTTGTGGTTCTTGCGGTGGCCGCATGCGTTGATGCTGTTGGAAAATATTGTCGTCACTATATGTTTAGACAACCAGCACGTTAATGGCATGACGAGCGGACAAGATTTATTAACTCTATCGTTCATGTAAATGACAGGGATTGTCTTACTCAATTGAGGATGAGACGAGAAAGTTTCTTCCGATTATGTAACATATTGCGTGAGAAGACGCAACTTCGCGATACTCGTAATGTTAGTCTTGAAGAATAACTAGTCATCTTCCTACATATAATTGGACATAACGTGCGTAATCGCATGATAGGACACATGTAACACCTGGTCCATTCGGTACTATTTTCCATGCATATGTGCATGATGATCGATGTCCTTAGCTAGACCTGGATTGACCGTTCATAATACACACCCAACTGACCGGAACCCCAAGACCTCGAAACCTATCTCATATTAACTGCCCCGTCGCCGCGATCGTGGAGGTACCACCCGTGCGTCGGTATGATACTCCGTTAGTGAGATACGCCGTGAAGAATAATAAGTATATCATATGCGCATGGCACCATGTATTTTATTCCATACATGTGCACAGCACATGTCAAGCACACATGTACATGCCACCCATGAGTGAGAGAATCTCTACCCATGTGTGTGATGTCACATACCCATACCTCTTCTCTCTCATGTGCATAAAAGTCAACCTTTCTCCATGCCATACACTATACATGACATCACCACACCATGCCATCCCATGCTCCTTTAATCCACCATTAATTGCAAAGCATAAATTAAGTACCATAATCCTAGCCTAAGCTAATATTAATCACATTAGCTTAACTTAACCAAAATTTTATCCATTTCTTTATAAATATCCCTCCATCCCTTAGCATTTCATCATTTTTTTCCATAAGAGAGAGAGAGAGAGGAGTGATCTTGGTGGGCCATCAACTCCATCAATCCCATACCTTTCATCCATCTCAACCATCAATTCCATCCCTTCCATACATCTCAACCATCTATCTAATTCATCAAGGTGAGTACACCCACCTTACTCATTCTTATTTTATTTTTGTTGTGTTTATGTATAGTGGAGATGATGTTGATGATGATGTGATTAATGGTGTGGATGATGAAGATAGTATGATTGATGATGAAGTAATTACAATAATGATGATGATGCTATTAATGGTGTGGATGCATAGGAGAAAACATATAAAATCAATTTATTATAGAGTTCATGTGGGACCCATTGATAGTGGGCCCCACCAAAATGTTTGTATGGCATCTAAATCATCCAACCATTGGCCCATTGGGCTGGCCAAACTCACACACACCTACACGTATAAAAAAAAAGAGTCGGAATCCTCTGTTATCAGGTCAACAGAGAATTCCTGTTACCCTGATGGTTTGGGTATTAGTGTGTACTCACTAGGCTTTTTGCCTAAGCCTCCTATTTCCCATTTTTTTCAAGGTTGGAGTAGCTTGGAAGACTTAGCTTTCTCGATGCATTGCATCTATTCTTCGATTTGGCAATATTGACGTTGTGTACCTTTGGAAGGCATTGCATTTGTAACAATCAGGATTTCTATTGGAGAGTGTTACTTGGTAATTTGATCATGGATCTTTATGCGTGGGTATTACTATGTATATAAATAGAAAAAAAATTCAGTTAAAAATCTTCCTTGTGGTGCGCCGAACTCGGGACTTAGTGTATGGAAGTCGAGTGCCGAATTCGGGGCATCACGGAAGCTGTCTGTCCCCGCGTTTGGGGCGTGACAACACAGGTTCATACATTCAGGTGAAACCGTAAGTCGTCACTTTCACCGTGTGCTAAATGCGATAGTGTCTTTATACCCTGAATTTGTTAAGCAGGTCGGTATTGACACCTCCGCTGAGATCCAATCAAATCCCTACTGGGCCACTTATTTTCAGGTACTATTTTTCATATAGGACTCTTTCGTTGTTAATATGAAATAAGTTAACATGTTACATATTGTCTTATGAATGAAATTCGACATAATGCCGGATAGGATTGTGTTGGTGCAATTGATGGGATACATATTTCCGCTCATGTAGAAGCATCTCAGCACCCAAGCTTTCGCAACAGAAAGGGTATCGTGTCTCAAAATGTACTTGCTGCTTGTTCCTTTGACATGACATTTATATACGTGCTAGCTGGGTGGGAGGGTTCTGCTTCAGATGCAAGGGTCCTACATAATGCTTTGACTTGAAGTAATGATCCACTACTCGTCCCACAAGGTAATCGATTTTCACCAATAGTTGGCAATGTTTTCCACCGTAACATCATTCTCAACACACTAATACCAAAACCACAACTTTAATATAATGTAGGAAAATATTTCGTCGTCGACGTAGGATACGCTCACTCACCTGGCTTCATGACGCCTTATCGCGGCGTTCGATACCATCTGCAAGAGTATCAAACTGGGAGAGCACCTATGAATATGAAGGAGTTATTTAACTAGCGACATGCACAATTGTGTAATGTAATTGAGCGTTGTTTCAGTGTAATGAAGGGCAGATTTCCTATTTTGAAGACGACCGCACAATATTCATTTAAAACACAAGTCAAGATTGTAGTAGCATGTTGTGTGCTACATAATTTCATTCGTCAGGAAGACGAAACGGACCAAGATTTACAGGATGTTGGTATATCTGTGGGTGACTCTGGGAGTAATCCTACACCAAATGAGGTATCAACAATGGATGAGCGGCAATGGCTAGTTCAGGTGACCCAGCGGGAGAAAGATGCCTGGATGAGAGCTCATGATCAAATTGCAGAGCGCATGTGGGTGGACGCCCAACTAAATAGTAGGAATAGATAAGAGAATTTCATTTCATAAATACTTTGACTGATGAGAGAGTCATTTAAAACACTTTGTATACATGTATAAGAAATTATATTCGAGTTGGCATCCTGTCATTTTGATATAACATATTTTCTTGATACGATTGTTTAGTCTTCATGTCGAATATATTTAGTAGTAGAATTGTACACATTAACTTATTTTCTATTAATAACCAATTGTCCATGTATAATTAGGTGAAATGTCTGATAATTGGGTAAGTAGTACACCAACACCGACGCCGTCCCCGGTGAGAACTCCGGTTTGTCTGACACGTTCTTCTCTGCGTGCGAAGTCTGTGAAATCGCTTGCTGAGCCTTCATCGCGAGCCGCAAAAATGAAGTGGACCAGAACAATGGATCAGATAATGTTCGATATCTTGATTGAGTAAATAGCTTTAGGCCAAAAGGCAGATAATGGATTTAAGAGAGAAGCATATCATGCGGCCACTGAGGAGGTTTCTAAGAGGACTGAAATTTCTTTAAATTGGCAAAACGTCTAAAACCGATTGCGATATCACAAGAGAGTGTACAACGAAATAAAAGATATGCTAGCCGCAAGTGGTTTTGGGTGGGACAGCGAGTGAATGGTTGTCACAGCACCTGACGAAGTTTGGCAAGAGTACCTCAAGGTTATGATCACTCACAACACCTATTTTAGTTCAACCACATTCATTTGTTATAATTATCTCTCTTACTTATATCTATTTGAATATCATCTACTTACCAACTCTCTTCCTTGTATGTAGTCGCATCCGAGAGCAGAAAGATTACGTGGTAAAC
The DNA here is from genome assembly GCF_029962835.1 of Magnolia sinica. NCBI lineage: Eukaryota > Viridiplantae > Streptophyta > Magnoliopsida > Magnoliales > Magnoliaceae > Magnolia > Magnolia sinica. The sequence continues at coordinate 50,868,632 of NC_080590.1, forward strand.
GAATAGAACAAATGGACGATTTAGCGGTGATCGTAGGTTCAGACCATGCAACAGGCCGCTATGCCCAAGGAAGCAGAAACATGGCCGCGTCTTCATCTCGTATTCAACGAGATCTGAATGAAGCTTGGATGGACTTGGACGATGACACCGATGCGCCTATCGATATTTCTGAGGAAAATCTGGAGGATTCGACTGGAAATTATCAATTTTCGAATGAAAGCCATCAGGCTTCAGGGAATCGCTCATTCCGCACCACTCCCAACCGGGCGATTGATTCTGATAGTAGTCGTGGTGGGAGTATAACAACAAAAAGGATGCGATTTGCTCATCCCCGTGACGTCCTTGGTTTATCTCTAGATGGTGTGGCAGATGCAATTGCCAAATTTGGACTTGGCAATTCAGTCAACCTCACAAGTAGAGTCCTGGACATCCTCGAAGAGGTTACGGGGCTGACCAACCATGAGTTCATCCAGGTTGGTCAGCTTCTGAGCAAGGATAAAGATCTAGCATCCTTTTTCGTAAGCTTTCGACCAGAGCGAAGGGTCGATTGGTTGAAAAAAACACTGTCTGATATGAATGGTAATGTTGGTGGGGGTTCTACTTGATGGATATATCAACCTTAATTACGCTATTACATAGGTGTCTAAATTTGATGGGATATGTAATAACTATACTCGTATTTTTGTTGAATTTGGTGTGGTGATACCATATTTTATGTTTTTGGATATTCATACTCTATAACACATGCATGACAGTATGTTTTGGGTCATTCTAAAATGCCTTTTAAAGTGCGATTAGCTTTATATGCTTTTATATATATCCATTGTATAATATGCACAATTGCGTATCTTGGTTCTGTTTATGTGAATGCAGATGGGTTCAAGTAAGTATTACGTCGTACTCATTGGTCATTGACCTGGCATATATATGTCTTGGGATGAGGCACGATTGCATGTAGAAGGATACAGTGGTGCAAAACATCGATCCTTCAAATCAATCCAAGATGCGACTGCATGGTGGAATTCTAACCAAACAAGTACAAGTAGTAAGATAATGACCCAGAGTTCTGATGGCGTTGAAAAACCAACCTATGGCACTAATTCCATTCAAGATATTTCTAGATCTATGGTGCGCAGGAGTACCCAAACAGTTGATACCCCCACGTGTGACTGGGAAAGACTGGCTGCATTAGTGATTGGCATCCTGGTTACATTCTTCATATTATATATAATCATTAAGCTATAGGAAATGTGTTCCACCACTTGTTCTAACATAGTTGTTGATAGGCATCAGATAGTTGATTCCAATACCGTTTTTCTTTGGCATGTATGACTCAGAGATATTTATATGTTTTAACTTTATATAAATATGTATGTAGTAAATACTAGCTGATCTATTTCCAGTAACATGTGTTTTCATCTACTACATGCATTACATTCTTTTAACCATCGCCCAATAGTGGAGAGTGAAAATAGAGTTCACAGCATTTGGACCGGCTATGAGAAGACAAATTTTCAAGGACTAGGTATGATGTTCCAAAATCCTATCGATTATAATATAAATATATATAATATGTGCACGCATGTGTAGATATACGAGTTGATCAATTGCATGAGAATGACTACTGGATCAATGGAGGATCCTGTGTTAAATTGGTATGTTTAATTTTTTCCTTCTCTCAATACAAATCATCACATACTAACATATCCCGTCTTTCATAGGTAGTCAACATGATCTGATAGAAGCATATGAAGCAGTTTACAGGGTCAATGTAGGATGGTTTTAATGTTAAACTATATTGTCTCATCCTCAGGTTTGACGTAATGAATGGCCTGCCCTGGCCAGTTGGCTTAGCTCAATCATCAAGTAGGTCACTGTCATACGAAAGAAATGGACGATTAAAGATGCTTGTGAGCTGTTCTACGAAAGAAATGGACAATTAAAGATGCTTGTGAGCTGTTCCAGTGGTTCCACATATATGTATGTGTCGTTTACAGGCACTCTTGGATGATGGTTATGTTCCAACTATCAGGAACATTTGTATAATGGGACTGGAGTGGATGAATGGAAAACTCCTAAAAATTCTTAGATTAGACCATTTTAAATCCTTGATCATTTCACTCTTTTCATTGCAGGGTTGGACTTAGGCAAGGGCAAGGCCTTTTTACCCCTATTAGGGACAGGGCAGACTGGCCATGGCTAAAGGGCTACGGTCAACCCCAGCCATGATATACCCACACCTTATGCACGAGTTGGATGGTTTACCCATCACAGTGGACCGACACAGTGAAAATAATAAATGCCTATTTATATGTGGTGGAGCCCACCTGAATGAAGGCTGGATTCGGCTCTTTTTTTTTTTTTGTGTGTGTGTGTAAATTCATCATAGTAGTTGAATGACGCACACATACACCTGGCCATGCCAATGTGGTGAAAAAGTTCTCACCACTAGCGCTTGCCCGCTCAAACAATCACGCAACTCGTAGAGGCTTCTATCTTGTTTGTTAAATCTGAAATTAGAGGTTTCTTTTTTTTTTTTTTTTTTTTTTGGTTTAGCTTGTTAGAACACACCCATGTCAGTACACACACTCCATGTTAGCCACCCCCGCTAGGGATCGATACCAAGACTTAAGTGTTGAAACGAGGTATCTCCACTCAGTCTGCGAGTTGAGCTATGGATCCGTGTGTTTCTATCTTGTTTGTTAATTTTGAAATCTGAATCTAAAGTTTGTATATGAATATATTACCCATATGAAATAATTGTGATTGAATCCTTACCATTAAAAAGATCATGGGTTTCACCGAAACAACCACACAAATATTGTATTGATCCAAAACTTTTGTGCACACAGGAAATTTTAAATAGTCAATCACCGTTGTTTCCTATACTATGGTACATCTAAGATTTGGAGCTGCTTTATTTTTTGGATCATATCCTAAAACGAGCTTTTAATACGGATGGATGGTGTGGATGTAGTCACATACATTATAGTAGGCCCCACAGTCAGGGGTCCCACCAACCTCTTGGATCCGGGGTCGCACTTAATCCACTCCGGACGCTGCGGATTTCCTGCGAAAGCCTTTCCGAGGAAGTTCCTACGCTGCAAACCTAAATGGGGCCCACTGTGATGTTTGTGAGAAATCCACCCCGTCCATCCGTTTTGTGAGATCATTTTATGACTTGGGGCCAAAAAAGAACCAAATCCAATACTCAAAGAGCTGAAAACGTGAGTATTTAACCTTCATAATTGAAATATTCGTTGGGCCACATAAGTTTTTAATCAGGTTAATATTTGTGGTTTCTGTTGTGGTTTCAGTTCATCTCAGTTGGAATGACGTTATGAACGGTATGCTGGCATGTAAACATCACTATCGACCCAGGGAGTTTTCAATGGTAGGAATTTCCTTACCCAACTTTTTCTTTAGTGCGACCCACTTGACTCTCATATCTTGCTCATTTTTGGTCTCAAGTCCTAAAATGAACTCAAAACACAGATGGATGGGTTAGATTTTTCAAAGCATCATAGCAGGCCCACCTTGGACCATCCGTACGGTGGCTGTAGTTGGACTAGCCCACGCCTTTCATAAAATCGACTTCAATCCCGAAATCCAAACATACCCAAAGGGGTACTTGCAGTGGGATGGTTGCAATCCGTCGTTACCCAAACAAGTGCTTGCGGTGGGATGATTGCAATCCCACGACACCCAAACACAATACTTGCGGTGAATGGGATAGGTGTGTACTCCCAAAACGCCCGACCATCCACTGACAGTAATTAATGGCCTGGCAGAGGCAATTCCATACTTCTAAATCCAGTGTAAACCAAAAGCCCAAACAGGCCCTTAGGGCATCTTTGGGCGGTGGGATTAGAAGGGATTAGGTGGGATGGGATTCATCTGGTTCTGTGCTAATTCCACTCCGTGTTTGGGAAGAATGTAAAAGCTTGGAATCACGTTAAATGGAATTGCCTTGGGTCCCATGCCAATTTCACTCAATGTTAGCAAGTTGTGTAGGTCCCACCATGATGTGTGGACTATATCCACACTGTCCACCCATTTATCGAGATTATTTTAGAGCATAGGCCAAAAAAGAGGTAAATCTAAAGCTCAAGTGGACCCCACCATAGAAAGCAACGGGGATTGAGGTTACAAAACAAATGAACGGTTTAAATATAACATGTGGGTTATTCTCAATAATCTCAAATGATGGTGGGTAGATCCATTTAATGTACCACCGTATTACCAACAAAGCATGACATTAATCTTATACCATGTTAGTCCCTTGCCATGGGTAATAATTATGTTTTTTGAATCCCATCTCACCTAATCCCTTTGTAATCCCACTGCCCAAACAGGCCCTTAGGAACGCAGATGAACTACTAACCCCCTCATCCTTAGCTAGGATTGTGTACGCGTTCAGAGGGGCCGTCGTGGTGTATGACTTTTATCCACACTGTCTATTTATTTTTTCATATTATTTTGGGGTAGAAGCCCAAAAATTAGGAAAATACAAGGCTCAAGTGGACCACATCATAGGAAGGAGATAATAACGACACATGCTAGTGAAACTTCTTTAGGAACACTGAGATTTTATCTACTTGATTTTTGGATTCATGCCACCGAAGTATCGGTTAAAATGGATGGACAACATAGATATACAATACATGCATCTAGGTGGTCCCCACCATCAAGGACTCACCATGTTGGGTGAGGTCTCAAAGACACTTAATCTGCTTTCAAAAATAATTCATAAAGTGTCTTTGACGTTGATCAAGTCGGCAATGCGTTGACTTTGCTAAAATTTTGCAAGCCCCGCGTTCATATCGTATACACACTGTTTATCCATTTTTTTATATCATTATTTTTTAAAATTATTTTAAATATGACCCCAAAAATGAGACAGATGGAACGCTCGAGTGGACAGTGGGGATTGAATGCTTACCATTGAAAACTCCCCGGGGCATAGAAGTTTTGGATCAAGCTGATATTTGTGTTTTCCCTTCATTCATCGGTCCATGTGACATTATAAACAGGTTGTATGGTAAATAAATATCGTGGTGGGCCCTAGGAATGTTTTAATGGTGGGCGTTCAATGTTTACTGTTTTTTATGGCATGGTCCATTTGAGATTTAGATCTCCCTCATTTTTAGGATCTTGCACTAAAATTATCTTTAAAAACTGACTGACGGCACAAATATGTGACATATACATCATGGTGCGCCCACATATACGAAAACACTTGCCCGTAGGTATTACCCGGATAATACCTAATCCACTTTCTGCTAATCTGGGAAACTTAAGATTTTTCTCGGAACCAACAATAGTTTGAGAAACGCCCACCTTTCAAAATTTTAAGGGCCCTACAGAGACATTTTTTAGAATATACTTGGATCATTAGATATATAATCCCATGTTATGCTAGGACCAAAAAAATCAGGCTAATCAATGATTTAAGTGGGCCATACGAATTGAAATAATTGAGAGAGACTTCCACCCTTGATTTTTATAGGCCCTGTCATGATGAGAATATAAAATGCACTCCAGTGATTAGTTCTCACACAAAATATTAGGCCTAGAACTTAAAAATTTGACACATAAGTGATTCAAGTACCCCGGGAAAAAGTATGGAGGACTAGCTTTCTATATATACATCTTTCAGTTATGTAGTCCATGTGAGCCAGGGATGGGGCTGATTGTTTTGCACTGGGTATAACTTGAGGTGACTCACCTAATGATAGGGTGGATGACGCATAATACTATATTTGTGTGGCCCACTTAAGTAAGCAACTCTTTTTTACCAATTGAAATAACTTTTATATGGCAATTTTTACTAGCATTAACTGTTCATTAAATGCCCGGCTAGTTGAACGAAAATGAAGTGACTCACCTAATTGGACGATAAGTCGTTGTGCTTCTGGTTGTACCTGATTTGCTCTTCTCTTTGAATACAACCAATTCAATAGAATATGACCCGTCATCGAACGTGCTGAAATTTGCATTTTCTTTAATTAATTTTTGAGGATTTGACCTTTGAGTTGAAGTCGAGGGCAAAAAAGTAATTTAGTACAGAAATCAACGTTGATGCGCTGGCGTTTTTCACTCATGAACTTGACAAAAATGCCCCTCTCATGCTAATTTACGATGGCATATCAGTCATTTCACGATGATTAGGTAAACCGTAATCATAAGTATTGCATTATTATAAACGGTCCACTTGGATCCTCAGTTTATAAAAGAGGGGCCCACCTCTCAGTGACCCAAACTGTGGATACCGGAGACGATGCTCTGTGCAGCAACAGTCTCCTCAGATCCTAGCCATCCGGTTTTTGACCTTCGATTGAACGGGGATCCATGCTTTGCTTTCTTTCCTAACCGTCTAATTTCTGTCTATCAATTGAATGGATAGCATTTTCCGTATTAGAGATTTTTTTTTTCTTTTAAATGCATCATCTGTCGACAGATGGGCCCCATCATACTACGGTTTGAATCGAAGCAGCTTCAGTGCATATATACCTCGATTCTCCGGATCGACTGTGGGGCCCACCTTAATTTATGTACCTTAAATCCATGCCGTCTATCCATTTTTATAGATCATTTTAGAGCATGATACAAAAAATCCAACTCTTAGGTAAATCATACCACTAAAAACAATGGTGTTTTAATACCCGCCATTAAAATCATATTGGAGCCACTACAATGTTTATTTACCATCCAATCCATTGATGAGGTTACAAAGACCCAGATGAATAGGCCAAACAAATATCAGAATGATCCAAAACTTTAATGGCTCACGTGAAGTTTTTAACGGTCAAACAGCACATTTTTATGTGATGTGGTCCACCTGAGATTTAGATATCCTTCATTTTTAGAATCATACCCTTAAATGAGCTGTAATAACAAATGGACAGCATGATGTAAGTTACATATCATGGTGGGGCCCAGTCAGGGATCCACCCACCTCAGTGGTCCACCGTATCCGCGCCCAACATTATGGCCGTACATCAAATCCGGAGGAGGACTGCATGATGACACTGATCGCTACCAGACAGTTCTCCGTGGGTCGATAGTAATGTATGTGTTTATCCATGCTTTATATTAATATCATTATTTTGTAAAATGATTAAAAAATGAGACAGATTTAAGTCTCAGGTGGACCACACCATAGAACAGGAAAATAGCTGTGATCGAATGCACGCCATAATTTATTTTAAATGATGAACTATAATACTTATTTTACTGTAATGTGGTCCACCTGGGAGTTGGAAATGCCTCACTTTCGAGTTAATGCCGTACGGCCACATAGCATCGTCCAGTTCCATGCATGTAAAGTAATCTGGAACATTGCACTAATCTCACAGTTCTAACCATCGAATTCAGGACCATCTAATCGAAAGAAATTTGTTAACCGTCCAAAATTTAACAGAAATTTAGATGGTTAAGATCACATGGTCGTTATGTCTTTCAAGTCATTCTCCATCCACAACATGGCCCACAATTAGGAAAGTCCAGATATAGCATGCGTGGATGCCGCGTGATAGCTGATGAGTGTCTCTACCCGAGTGAGGTACGGCTGACTTGATGCACCGGCTATGAGGCTCGGCTCGTGGCTCCCGAGCCATATAAAAGAGAAGGTTCTCCTCCCTCTCTTCCCGTTTACTGAACATACCGAGAGGATGAGCTGTCCCTGTCCGTAAATTGCCAGAAAAAGGCCCATTTCCTGTATTAAAATAGAAGTAGAAATATACTGCCTAAAGGGTGCAACTGACGGTGACGTCTCTCCTTATGGAAGACCGTTTGTCACCGTCAGTTTAACCAACGTAGTTAGGTATGGAACCGTGGTTAGGTTTGAGTTCTCCTATGATTTGGTGTCGGTGGCTTGTAGGGTGCAAATTGCTGGATCCTCGCGGTTGGTAATAGTCGGTTCTGTGGGCTCCACAATAATGTATGCGTTTAATCCATGACCTTCATCTATTTTTGCCCACTCATCTTAAGGCATTAGTCCAAAAATGAAAAAAGATCCAAATCTAAAGTGGACCACACCATATGAAACAATTGTGATTAAACACTTACCTTGAAAAGGTATCAAGGGCTACGAGAGTTTTGTACCAAGCTGATTTTCGTGTTTTTTCTTTATGGACTTCTTAGTTATTTAATCTACAGGTTCGATAGCAAATAAATATTACAGTGGGCCTTAAGAGGTTTATAAACTGTAGCCGTTCAATCATCAATGCTTTAATCAAAAGCTTATTTGATGATTTGGAAGGTTTATATTTTGTTTTCTTCCTTCCAAGTATATAAACTCAAGAGTACAGGAGTATCATTCATTACACACGTCAGAGTATTAAGTACAACGCTTTTTTTTTTTTTTTTTTTGTGATGCGGGCACGTGATTTTATCACCTCGCTGATGGACCGACAAAAAGCATGCTATACGAGCGTCGGCGTAGATTTGATAGCTGGACGCGGATTAAGTCCTGCCTCGGTCCAGAAGGCTCTGTGGGGTCCATCATGATGCATGTGTTTTATCCACGCCGTTCATCCATTTTGAAAGATCATTTTAGTGCATGAGCCCAAAAATGAGTCAGATTCAAGGCTCATATGGACCACGAAGTGGGGATTAAACGGCCACTATTAAAAAAAATTTGGGAGCAGCCGAAGTTTTGATCAAGATGATATTTGTAGCTTCCCTTCGTATAAGTCTACGTGACGTTATTAATAGAGTAGATGAGAAATAAACATCAAGGTGGGCCCTACGAAGGTTTTGAACGGTGGGTCTGCTTCATTTGGTGGGGGAGTACCTTATCATCAAGAGAATCCAATGGTCTGTATTAAGGCCCACATCCGCAAAAGCCAAGCACAAGCGCCTCACGTGTGCCACAGTGGCACGCGTATCTGATATCTGAGCGGTTCATTGCGTGGGAACCATAGAAAGTGTTTCCCAGACTCAAAATCCACTCGTCAAGGGGATAAACAGCGGCCCAGATTTCAGATTCATGTGTACCCAACCTCGTAAGGCGAGATATGCCTGAATGAACGGTGGCTATTGGATCATGGAAACTGCAATTAACAATCCTATTCTCTGGCAACGCCATGCAGGTTTAACATAGCTGCGAGGCCCACCTAATGAACGGTCTGGATCCTTCGTAACTCATTACTCTAAGGAAGGTTGACTCTTTTTTGTGGTCAATCAACCACGTGCCAAGCTGGATCTGCGCTGGCAGTTTCTTCAAAGAGAAATCTGAACTATTAAGTGCAATCGTGCGTTCGTTTTCCGAGTATCACGTGCTAATGTGGCAACACGTGGCAACGTGGTTTCACATCCAAGCCGCTCATTGGGCGGTTTCACGATGGACACGCCCGCGGCCAAAATCAGGTTGGTCCTTCCATTTGGTGGGTTATACATACACGTTGAATGTAAACCGTTGGTCAGGTCTTTTTAACCGTCCATTTATTTTGTATATGTATTTCCGAGATGATAAGAAAACCCAAATGATTTTCACTATATAATCTCTTCACAGTCGTTTTCGCCTGATGAACGGTTCCGATCTAGTACAGGAATGCCAGAATGACATGCGTAAGCAGCGAGAGCTTGAAAAATGCTCTCCGCCAGAAGAAACTTACAAGGACTGGACTATAAATCGATCAAAAGCCAGCGAAGACATCCACGTGGCAAATTCACGTGTGTCCCGCAACCACTCTGGCAAGGGGAACGGACTGGTGAGGCCTTGGCCCTTATGGTGGGGCCCACCTTGATGTTATTATTCTATATCCACACCCTCCATCATCTTTTCAATATCATTTTAGAGCATTACTCCAAAATTAAAGTAGATCCAAGTCTCAGGTGGACTACACAGTAGGAAAGAACAGTGAATGACCATTAAAAACTTATTGTGAGCCACATAACGTTTAAATCAAGCTGATATTTGTTTTTCTCGTTCATCCAGGTTTATGTGACCTTATCATCAGCTTGGATGGAAAATAAACATTATGAAAACATTAATGTGGGCCCTAGAAAGTTTTTAACGGTGGATCTTTCTATCACCACTGTTTCCTAATGTAGGTCCACCTGAGATTTGGATCTACTTCAGTTTTGGGTTCGTGCACAAAAATGATCTGGAAAAACGGATGGACGTCGTGACTATATAATAAATATATCAAGGTGGGCCCCACTGAAAGCGCCGCACCGTCTTGGGTGAGGCCGGTGCTGCACCTAATCAGCTCCGGAAGGGCCCGTAATTGTCTCCAGCACCTGTTTTAGGCCGCGCGTAAAAAATCGCAAGCTCTGTGGGGCCACCAACTTGGTACATATGAAATCTATTCCATTCATCAGATCATAAACCTTAATTTCACCACACGTACAAAAGATGGGCCCGATTAAAAACTTAGATCGGCCAAACCAATGGGAAAAAAAAAACCTAGATCTTCTAAGTTTAAGAGGTGTGGCCCACCTATGTTTTGAATCAGGCCTGTTTTTTATATTTCCACTTCGGACGCGGTGGCTAGTGACGCTGCCACTAACCAGGTGGCTAGTGGTCGGTGCTATGTGGGCCCCACCATGATCTATGTGTTTTATCCACACCGTCCATCCATTTTCTACATCGTTTTAATAACCACATTAAAATGAGGCAGATAAAAAATCTCAGGTGGACCACACCATGGGAAAACGTTAGCGATTGAACGTCTACCATTAAAAACCGCCTAGTTCCTATTGTAATGTTTATTTAAGGTCCAACCTGTTGATTAGGTCATACAGACCTGATGAAAGCAGAAAACAAATATCAGCTTGATGCAGAACTTTTGTAGCCCCCGTAAGTTTTTAACGGTGAGATTTCAATCAATACTGTGTGGCCCACTTGAGATTTTGATCTACCTCAGTTTTGGGTTCATATCATAAAATTATCTGAAAAAATGGATGGACGGAATGGATGAAACACATACATTATATTGGGGTCCACATACCACTAGTGGCAGGAGGTAGTAGCCAATCCGCTTCCTTGCACTTCATCCTTATACATGCCATGGTGGCCCCACAGACAAACGTATTGTCTCACGTGGTGCAGCCCACCTGATTAGTCGATCTATCGAAATTTTGGCCCAAGGCCTAAGCATCGAGGAGGACACCTGATGGACGGTGTGGATGTCTGGCAGACAACATGGCTGGCCCACAGATTGCATGCGAGGATTCCGTTCTCGAAATCCTAATTTTCTATCTTTCTTTTTCCACGAGGAAGGAATATCCTTTCCACGTTTGGGACGTGACGAGCGTTGTTTCATCCTATACGCATCCTTTTGTTTATGAAAAGTGGGGTCCACATATTTATAATCCAAACCATTGGTTTGTTGAATCTTACTATGGATATACTATTTTCCTAATTTCTTATTGATATAATGCTGGAATTCTAAACCTTTTAATCTTTGGCCTTCAGATGGACGGTTGAAATAAGTAAAATTAGATTCAGTTTTGAACTGAAATAGACCCTATATTGGACGGTCTAAGATCTTTTAATCATGACCGTGATCTGATTTATGGAACCATCACGTGCATACGCGAATAAAGACACGCGTCGCGCGGATCATTTTTAAATCCTCCGTGAGTTGGTAGAGAATGCTAACGTGCACCTAGAAAGGAGGGGACTTAACCTTAACCCCGAAGTGAAAAGGATGAGTTGGGTTCTTTTCCTTTCGCTTCATTTCCACTCAAATGCTACAGAGAAGTAAAGAGAGAAGGTACAAAAGGTGAGCTTTCTAACGTACGCTTGCACCCATACAGGCTGTTTGTTAGACATCATACTCTTCTCACGCACCTTTAACGTGGCACACGTGTGTAGCCATGCATCTTTGTACTTTGCCTGAATGAGTCCTGAACACTTCAAATTGGCCGTTGCACCTGTCAAACTCTTCCTTGGCTAATGTAATTAATAACGGTGATGATGGTCATAAAGGTCACTGTAATAACCATTAAGATGCATAACCATGTAGAAATTTTTTTGAAATTATAAATAGGTCTGTCATGAGTTTTTTTTTTTTTTAATTATTTTTATGTAATATTCGATCCATTATTGTCAAGTAGCGGCCGTTATGTAATTATTTTTTATACATTATCTATATAAATATGGGTATCAATGGGCTAAGCAAGTCTAGTGGGGTGTACCCTTGAACCTGGCTCAACACAACTAGGTACATATGTTGTTAAATGGATTAATAATTGGATGAGTATTAGAGTTGTGCCTGAAAAATCAATATGTGCCCTAATATATAGGTTATGTGGTGTAATAGGGTCCATTTCAGCTGTTAATCATGATGACCAATAACTCTTTAGGATATGTATGATATGACTTAGGTAATATCTAATGTTGCTTTGATTTAAACTTACGCTAATATAGTTTACTAAGGAATGGTTTTTCCGATCATTGATAACTTAAGATTAGACACAATGGTAATTGATCGAGGAGAGTTGTACTCATAAATGTTTGTACTTAATTAAACCATGACCGGTACAGATTTTATGATACATTTGTGATACTTTGATATGTATGGTCATTTGGATGAGGGAACTAAATTGGGTTAAGATGGAGGTCCACAACATCCAGAGCCAACTTGGTGTCAGTTGTGTATTTGTCATTACCCTATATACGAGCGTGAACATGCAATAAATATAATATTCTAGTATTAGATCTTTCAACATTTGCATTGGATAATCAAATTCAAGTCAATAGCAAAGGGCCTATTAGCCTGGATTATAATCATGTGATGAATGACACGATAATGCATGAAAAGTGGTCAATCCTTATATTTGAGAATGTATAAGAGTTGTGATCCTAACGGGATGGCTTGACTCACTTTATAAGATTTTCTAAAAGCTATTAAAAGTAGATGATACTAGGCATGTCCATTAAAATTCATTTATTTTTATTAGGTAATATGATATCCACTAGGTTTACCTAAAGACTTATTTATCCAGTAGTTTTACCATTATATCCAACACTTAAAATGTTTTAATTGGCTTTATAAACGTTTTCAACTGTTAATGTTTTGTTTTAATTATTTTATTAGACAATAATGACCTTATAACTCAAATTTGGTTGCTCTACCACTTAACCAACACGAGATCTAGATCTATTGTACGTAACGCCTCGGATTTCAGGGGTCGAGCAAAGCTTTACTCCCGAGATCCAGCACATCACTTATGTAATATGGATGATGATGATCAGGTTTCGCCCATATTAATGAGTTAAGCATGAGTGAGATTATACTAAACAGCATATCATACTATAGAAATAATCAAACTAAGCAAGCGGAAGTCTGAACCACATATATTTAAGCATGTAGGAGTTTCATAAAGCTCCAAAGTATGATTACGCAACCGGGTTTAATATACACATGTATTGTTTCAAAATAACAAAACGCGAGAAAGTAAATGTGTCCAACTAAGCTCAATATCCCTGTAATCTCGTCAATTCAGCACGAGGTCTACATAGACCCGCCTGAGAGCTGGACGTACGAGAATTCCTCCTCCTTATCCATATAGTCCCGCTCCATAGTATAGACTCCATCATCACCTGCATCTAAACCAGAGTCTGGTTGGTGTTTTAAAACACCATCCCAGGTGGAAACGAGTAGCTAATTTAGTGGAACTATAAAGCAAAAGTTAACATGTTATCAAGTCAATTAAGCAGTAATGATAAAGCAACACAACAATTACTTCCTAACTACTCTTGTTAATGCAGGAATGGAGTGCAGTAATAATGCATGCTCTCGCACAAAGCTCCCTCACAAGCGACTTCATCAACCATTTGCGCATGACAAACTCTCTAAACGTGCACTTCCTCGCCAAAGCACATGTAATGCGGTGCATGGTCGTGTTAGTCAAGTTCTTAATTAAGCTTATTCATACAGCAGATTCGGGAAGCTAAGGTACCTCCTTTTATATCATTACCCTAAACGAATGATCCATCTACGGTCGTCACTCCTAGTTAACCACATATGATAGGCAAGTTATAGGGCATCACTCCTAATGAAATAGCAGTCGATAGGCAAATTCAAGAGCGCCTGCTGCTGCTGACGCAACAACAGAACGTTGCTGTGTTTTGGCGGACGAACAGTAGGGACCCACGGTCTCAGCCATGGGCCCTACCATGATGGGTGTCGAACATCTACACCGTGCATTTTGTAGGCCCCTTCTTGCGGTGGGCCCTCGCCAAAAATCAGCCCTATCCGAAACTCAGGGGGCCCACACGGCAGGAAACAGTGTGATTGAATGGCTACCATTAAGACCCTTTTTGGGTTGGCAAAAGCTTTGGATTATTATAAAATTTATTTTTCCTCTTCATTCCAGGTCCGTGTGACCTTATCAACAGATTGGATGGCAAGTAAACATTGTGGTGGGCCCCACGTGGAACCCACCAATGATGTATGTGTTTTAAACCGTGGACGGTGGAACCCCCCATGATGTATGTGTTTTGTCCACACCGTCCACACCAGTGGACGGTGGGACCCTCAATGATGCATGTGTTCTCTCCACACCGTCCATCCTTATGGGACCCACCATAATGCATGTGTTGCATCCAAGCCGTCCAACCATTTTGGAAAGCTCATTTTAAGGCTTGAGATCAAAATTAAGGCAGATCCAGGATTAGGTGGACCACACTATAGAAAACAGTGGGTCTGATCGTCCACCATAAAAACCCCATTTCGGCTAGTGTGACCTTATGATTAGATTGGATGGGAAATAGATGTTATCGTGGGCCTTGGGAATTTTAATGGTGGAAATCATTATCACCACTTATCTTTGGGTATGGCCCATTTGATATGCATGGGGCCCAATTGGTGTGGCCCATTTGATATACATATGGCCCATGCGATGTGGCCCACTTGTCATATTTATGGCCGTTGTTGAGGCCCACCTTGATATGAATGTAAGGCCCATGATATGAGGCCCATTGTGATGTATTTAAAGCCCAAGGGTTATGGCCCATTGCAATATACATAAGGCTCATTGGTGCGACTCACTCGATCAATATAAGGCCCATGTGATGCGGCCCATTTGATGTATCTAAGGCCCATGGGTCGAGGCCCAACGAGATGTCCTTAGGGTTCATTGCAATGTGTGATTCCTCCATGGTTTGTGTAATAATATTTTATGGCGGGTCATGCCTTGGGAGTAATGTTGGTTTGACGTCCACATTATAAGAATAATGTTGGTTAAATGTCCGCATTATAACTCTCCCCAGGGCCTAATGATAGGTCGTACTTGTTGTGTGTAGGTTATTTAGGCCCATTTTCATTGTAAGGACAGTTCATCACTTTATAACATGCTTAGTATAGCTCTATGATTCATGCCCATACGCATCATATGTATGCTTGATATGAGGAATGTTTGATCATAGCATAAGCCGTTGGGCTGAGACATTTATGGGACTCCTTATGAGACGAAGTGCCCTACATGAGTGCGCGGTACGTGCGGGATTGCTGCATAATTTGACAGTGTGACTCATGCATCTCACATATGTGTGACTCGATCATTGTACGCCCTAGCGACATCAGGGCCGTAGCTCCACAAGTACATCATGGATGGCCGTATCGGATACCGAAAATACTTAGTTCTAGCACTATGGGCACTTAGGATATCCTTGGGTGAAAATTTCAGAACCTTTTTGGTACCAGGAGCTGCTCCAACATTTAAACCAAGTGGATACAGAGCGCCCAAGTGCTGAATACCAGTAGGCCGCATCTCCCACTGTATCGTGGTCGGTTGGAAGGGGGTGTGGCCTTATCCGTTCGAGTGAGGGGGCTATAAGCTAGGCTGAGTTTGACTAACTCGCAAATGAGTCTGCTATCGACGAGCCGGGTAGGTATTGGCAGACTACTGGTCAGGCGGATAGTGAGGTCTATTCCGCTTACTGGGTTGTGCGGCTAGGGAGGTGGCAGTCAGTGTGGAGTGTACTAGACCCCAGTGATATCCAAAGAGGAACTGTACTGATATGTGTACTTGATGAGTACTGACATGCTTGTTTTGCATCTCACGTATGACATTTGGCTACATAGGCCTCGCATCGCATGGCCTTGGCATGGCCGATAGCATTCATGTCTTGCATCACATAACTTTGGTACATCTGATAGCTTTCATAGACTTACCGCATATTTTCACATTACTCTGATATTATACACTTGGCGCTTGCCTTACGCACACACTTACACCACCCTCTAAGCTTTCTATAAGCTTATGCACGATAGATGCGTGCAGGTGGCGTTAGGTTGCAGCAACGTTGAGATGAGAGCATGCAACTGTCTTCTGGAGCTTTGATTTTGACATATGTATTTCCCTTTCAGCATTGTATTCAAATGATTATATTAGCGGATATGTGGTGATGATGTTGTTTTGTGACTTGGTTATGCTCCATTACAGAAAAAAAAATTATACTGAAAATTCTCTTTCTAGGATCCCAGGATCGGAATCTGGCGTATGCGCACTGGGAGCTAAGAATGGGGTATTACAGAGGCTGTCGGCACCGGATTCGGCGATTGAGAATTTTGTGAGTCCGATCTCCAGGTTTGGGGCGTGACAACAAAGCTCCAGAGTATGATTATGCAACCGGGTTTAATATACACATGTATTGTTTCAAAATAACAAAATGCGGAAAGTAGTAGATGTGTCTAACTAAGCCAAATATCCCTGTAATCCCGTCGATTCAGCACGAGGTCTACATAGACTCACCTGAGAGCCAGACGTAGGAGAATTCCTCCTCCTTATCCATATAGTCCCGCTCCATAGTATAGACTCCATCATCACCTGCATCTAAACTAGAGTCTGGTTGGTGTTTTAAAACACCATCCCAGGTGGAAATGAGTAGCTAATTTAGTGGAACTATAAAGCAAATGTTAACATGTTATCAAGTCAATTAAGCAGTAATGAAAAAGCAATACAACAATCACTTCCTAACTACTCTTGTTAATACAGGAATGGAGTGCAATAATAATACATGCTCTTGCACAAAGCTCCCTTACAAGCGACTTTATCAACCATTCGTGCATGGCAAACAACCTAAATGTGCACTTCCTCGCCAAAGCACATGCAATGTGGTGCATGGTCGTGTTAGCTAAGTTCTTAATTAAGCTTATTCATATAGTAGGTTCGGGAAGCTAAGGTACCTCCCTTTATATCATTACCCCAAATGAATGATCCATTTAGGGTCGTCACTCTTAGTTAACCACATACGATAGACAAGTTGTAGGGCATCACCCCTAATGAAATAGCAGTCGATAGGCAAATTCAAGAGTTTATACTCACGGTGACTACGAGGAGGCTCGTCACCTCAGCGTAGGCCGAAAACTCGAATGCAATGTCCCATACTACCATATTCGGCTCACGAGTTTGGGTTGCTCACTAGTCACTACGGGGAGGCTCGTTACCCCAGCGTAGGCCGACAGCTCAACCACGGTGTCCCATACCACCATGCCCGGCTCATGAGTCTTAGCGGATCGTAGTACCATGGTTAAAAAAGGTTTTTACACTGGTGGGGGTATCTTAAATTTAAGCAGTGACATCTATACGTGGTGAACATACAATAGGCAGATCGGTTTACTAGGGAAGTTCAATTGGTACGGGCACACGCTAATATAATCAACATGAAGTACATAAGCACCCCGTGTGGCCTAACCACTGTCGATAATCCTCGTGTGACCTGGATTCGTCAAATTTTCCCAAATGTGACGAGACTAATTCAGCCACCTGAACAGGGACTGTTACCGATTACTTGGACTACGTTGTAGCCCCAATCTTACTCAGATGCAACAGATAGATATATGTGATAAACATTTCAACATTTGACACACAATCCAAGTAAATACTTCATTTGAGCATTTTATCAAACACCTTGAACATGTTGATAAACACTTGCATTTTATCCATAAATTACGTAAAGGCAAATATGATTACATGAAATAAATTATATATACGTACAAGGTAATGCAAAATACTATCTTAATACTCATAATAAATACAAATCATCAATAATTTCTCATTCAGACAATTCAACAAACACTTAGACTACACTATACCAAATACATAGACTAGGTTAGTTACAACATATATTTTAGAAATTCCTTATACGGAGAAAGCAACATATATGTGACGATAATTAATCCCTATATCAGTAACCACGGCAAGCTCAAATCACATTCAAATGCTCATTCAAACATTTCAACAAACAAATGAAATGCGTCTTTTATCTAACACAGTTCATACATGTATATTATACATGAATCGGCGTATCTACAACAGTATGGCAGCAATCAAGTCAGGCATAAATCATTAGCTGACATTGAAAGCATTGAAAACCATAACCTAAACGTTTATGTCTGTACGTTTCGTCGGAATACTCGATTCGGACGCGGTTCGAATCCTACGTTCCCGACAACGGAACGTCGGGCGCCTAAACAATGAAATAGGTTAGCTATTTCATCGATTACTCTATTTGGATCTCTAAATCAATATTAGGGTTAGGATTTCTTACCCAAATTATAGCTGAGATGGATCATGTAGCGAAACAGGAGAGGTGATTCAGCACATGAAGTAGCAGGAAACAATCACAACAACGATCTCCCTATTTCTCTCTTCTCTCCTCACTCTTTTCTCTTCTTTTCTCTCTTCTCTCTCTTAGGGTTAGAGAAATTCGTATGGAATAGAAATGGGATGGTTTAAGGGCTTTATATAGGCTCAGAACTGATGCAAATGGCCCCAGGGCCATGGTATACTTGGTTTCTATCCAAATGGTGACTGTTTTGACAAACAGGGCCCATAGGAAGGTCCACAACTCACATACGTCGCAGGGTAAGTTCCCTGACAATGGATCTATGCCATGATGTGAATTTTGGTGCGGTTGGATTAGCTAATCGACCGTGGAGGACTCATGTTAGATCAACGGTTGTACTTACCCGATTGGGACCACAAGTATACGGATATATGCAGGAAAATTTTCTTTTCCCATGAGTGAAGTTTGGTCAGAAACAAATGGTCCGAAATCCTCAATTTCAGGCATGAGCGAATGAACCAATTCACTTAAGTTCCAATATATTTTTTAAAGATATTCGCGTTTCTCACACACTTTACTTAGGGCTCAAGTTGTGTATTTTTTTATACTATTTGGGCTCGATTCCTGCGATGGTTGTGAAACCCAACAGGACGGACATAATCCTATAGTTTCGCGATCATCGGACCTTTGATGTGCGGTCTAGGTCTGATACGGAGTTTCAATGTACTCCCGAGAGCAATAGGCTCTTGGGATTTCTCCTAAGTTTTTAAGGGACGTTGAGTCAATGGTATTAATGATTTTATGTCTTGCCATTTGTGGAAATGGTGGTTCGAGTTAAATCCACTAATTATTTAGTTTAGTACTTAACTAAATTCCGCCCTAATTATGACAGAATAAGGTCATAGGGTAGTTCTATATCCTTTTTTAGTATTTTTAGTTAGTATATTATTTTAATTATTTTTCAGTAGTTTATCATCAAGTGTACTTTATCTCCACCAAATTTCATTAAATTTCGTATTCTAGAAAATTTTCAAAAATTCTAGAAGTAGCAGATGTTCGAACTAATAATTTTTAGACAGTTGTCAAATCAACCTAGATTTAACTATATTAAAATTTTTATTTTATTTTTTAATTAATTTTATATGAAATTAGACTTATTAAGCTTCAATCTGGCTTTTGAATCACCTAAATTGGAGTTATATTATGGGAGCTATGACTTTTTGAAGTTAGTCAAAAAATATAAAAAATTGCAGTGAGGGTCCACCAAAACTTGGTGCACCGGCGGCGCGCCGCCGACCGGGTGACAGCGCCACGCCCCTCTAGTGGTCCTGGTGATGATTCTGCCACTTGATTTTTGAAATGAGTGTATCTTGCAAACTAGAATGAGTTATTCGACCTGTAATATATGATTTTGGGGTAGGAGAAGCTAAGCTATCCAAATAAACTAGTTATTTTGTGATATTCCATTAGGTTATTGGTATAAAGTCTATTTTATTTATATTTTTACTATTTGTTATAAATTTTAATTTAATTATCATTCTTCATCATTTAAACTTTAAGATTTGTGTCTAATATAAAAGTACTTAGAAAAATTTGAAGAATAAGGTGGTGAAAGGTGAGATTTTTGAAGGAGATAGATTGGAAAGGGGATTTGAGACTTTGGGATTGAGTTTTGAGAAGTTGATAAGGTGTTATGATAGACTCATTGCCCAAGGACGTCCATTTCCAAGTTGGCAAAAATCTGGGACATTACATTTATGGTAAATGACTATGATAGTGAATGGATTAGATAAGAAATATGTGTATATATGAGATAAATTAATGGACTTTCTCTCATAATAGAGTACAAAGAATTTCGTAGGGTGGTAGGGCACTATATCTAAGTGTGCATATGAAACTCTAACTCCTCATTATTTATATATCCTGTTACAGAGAGAGAGAGAGAGAGAGAGAGAGAGAGAGAGAGAGCAAGCCTTAGAAGCCCCCCCTTTCACACGACCATCACTTAGAGAGAGAGAGAGAGAGAGCTCCCTTCCTCAGTCATTCTTCCTTTTCCCCATTCTCCTTCATACACATGTGATTGTGTGTGGTCTACTTAGAGAATAACTTACATCTTTCCTGGCCTCTACCAGAGGCATGAATGGCAACTCTCTCACCTCTTCCATGTACAAAAGATTGGGGAGAGACTTCTTTATAAGAGGAGAGGTATCGACAAACTATGTTGGAAAAACGGCATTACAATTTCAATCGCACTAAGGTACTGATTTATACCATTTATCCTTTTAAAAAAATAAAAATAAATCATGGACATATCGCCCTAAGTCGATTTTGTTGAAGATTGATAAGCTCCGAATGGATTTTTTGTGGCAAGGGGGAGCATTGATTTCCAAGTTCCACCCCCTTAACTAGAAGGTGGTGTGCTTGCCTACATTAACTGGAGGTGTCAAAATCAAACCATTGGATGAGGTTAATGCTGCTCTATTAGGCAAGTGGGTTTGGAGATTCAACATGGAGAAGAATCGTTGGTGTAGATTAGTGGTTGCAACTAAATATGGGTCAAATTCCTTTGGATGATGGATCAAGAAGTCATCTAGGTATCAAGTTTCTTATATTTGAAGAGTGATCAATCATATAACTGATAACGTTCTCTCTAAAGTAAGTATTGTTATTGGAGAGGGATTGAGGGTGAGTTTTTTTTAAGAGACTTGTGGTGTGAGGAATCTCCTCTTTGCTAGTGTTATCGAACTTTGGCTTGAGCAATGTCTAATGTAGACATCTCGGTGGCTGCTTATTTCTCCCCTCTAATGAATGGAGGATGTTAGGCTCCTCCATGTCACCCGTATCTTTCGAATTTTGAGTCTCATGAATTTTTCCCCTCTTTCAAATTTTGAGTCTCATGAATTTCTCCCCTCTTTTGCACTTGGCATGTTGTTTATTTGGGCAAAATGAAATCGTCAATGTGGAAACTTGCTCTTCTTGCAATCATCTGGGGGATGTGCGATGAATGTAATAATAATGTCTTTTGTAACCATAAGGTCACTGTTCTGAGAGTTCTTTTTAAGGCCCGGTTGCTTATAAGGGATTGGAACCATGATAAAGGGTCCTTGTAATTTAGTTTTTCCTTACTTTGTTGTTTTGTTTTTTCTTTTTCTTTTTTTTTTTTTTTTTTTGCTTCTTGACTTGATAAATATGTAGTAATTTTCAAAAAAAAAAAAAAAAAAGAAGGAAAAAGATGAGAGATTATTATGATGGGTTATTGGGCAATTGATTAATTAAGATGGATTTTGAAAAACTTAATAAGTTAAAAAACCAAAGTGAGTATACGAACCCACACCTATATTCCACTCCACTCTATTTATTTATGCATGATATGCATGCAGACATACATATTGAAATTAGTTTTTATAGGTTTATCAAAAATTTTTACGATGGTTTTCAATAAGTTCACCACAAATTTACTCGTACAATCGAAATTGGCCTGGCATGATTGGTTGCGATGAGTTCAGATGCACCAATTCAATCGAACCATGCTCTGTGCGTTACATGCTTATTGAACTGGGTTGGTGGAAGAACTCAAGGAATGAGAACGTTCCTTTTTTGCAAAGGACGTGGTCATCCTAGAAGATCTTTCGTTTTTGGACGCACAGATCACTATATATCAAACGTGGTTGAAGATAAGTCGATGTGCTAAGAAGGCGGCTGAGAACAAGGTTTCCTCAAGTAGAATTCGTGTCGACCAACTTCTTCACCTTTTGCCGATCATCATCGAAAAGGGGGCCAATCAAGCATTGACGCAGGAGAAGAATGAGGTTGAGATGCAGGTTCTCCTCGAGAAGTTTGAGGGAATGAAAATATAAGATGCTCTATAGCTTCAAACTTTCTTTCCTCCCTTATTTGTTTTCTTTCCTTTTAAGTGCAATGCGGTCAATGACCCACTATATCTTAAATACACTTTTCTCTATTAATAAAGTTGATTAGCTTTGCATGGCGTGGAGTGTACATTTTTTGCATTGAATTTTAGACCATTGATCATGGCTAGGGATATGTAGAAAATATTGAATGGTGTTTTCTCAGTCGATCAGGACTCCACACTATCAGTCGGTCATTCTATACTTAGTCTTTTTTTGTGTGCATGCTTTGCCACGTGTTGACTCAACAGGAGTAAATGTACAATGTTCCCTGAGAAATCTTATTTATTACGTTGCATTCTCCCTTAATCTCGAAAACAAATCACCAACCCAACTATTAGCTTCGGGTTCCCAACAGTTGGCTTTAAGTTCCCAACCATCGCACCTTATCTAATGTGTGCATTAATTACTCTTCCCCAGGTTTATAAAAAGTACTCCTCCTTCATATTTATAGTACACTACAAATGAGAAGCTCCAGCAGCAGCAAACCTTGAAGCAATGAGTTCTGTTGGGATTTGTGCTGTGGAATCGCACATATATGGATTTAGGATAACAATCCAATGGTGTTAAGCAATCACAAGAGAACACAAAGATTTAATGTGAAAAACCCTTTTGAAAAAAAAAATCACGGTACAAAGTGACAAAGATCCACTATGAAGGCATAAATTACAAAGAGAAAGGACTTACCCGATTCGAACAACCTCGAATCTCACCCTTACTATGCCTTTTGAAACCCTAGAAACCACCATTTTAGAACCCCTTTAGAATACTTTAGAAAGCCTTAACATACCATAGAATAGCCTTAAGGACCCGTATTTATAGTTTAGGAAACCTCTCTTTGGCACCGACTTTAGAATAGTCCGAACCACCTCAAATTTACGCAATCCGTGTGTAGTTTGTGTAACCTTCGACTAGTCAAGCCAGTCCCTTGACTGGCTGAGGATCTTGGACTCCAAGATTGGAGACATCTGTTTAACAATAATATCCACCATGTCTTCAATCTTTAACTGTGTAGTTTGGTGACCTCTTCTCTTATCTCTACATCACATCATAGCTTTAATCTATGCTTCTCGTGCACACTCCGTCCTTCTTTTATGCCATCGTCAATCCTAAAGAAGTTGCACAGAACTTGAATTTCTTTATAGGAATGACCTTGGTGAGCATGTCTGTTGGATTTACGCTGGTGTGAATCTTCTCCAGTGTTATGCCTCCTTCCTTAGGCATCTGTCGGATAAAGTGGTGACGAATATCAATGTGTTTAGTATGAGAGTGATAAAGGAATTTTTAGCCAAATTTTTAGCTCTTTTGCTGTCATAATTAACCGGCAAGACTTCCTGCTGAAGCCTCAACTGATTTATCATGTCACTCAACCAAACACCTTCCTTAAATACTTCTATCATTGTCATATACTCTGATTCGGTCATGGAAAGAGGTACCACAGACTGAAACTTCGACATTCGACTGATTGCTCAACCCGCTAGTACAAATGAGTATCTTAAAGTAGATTTTTTGAAATTTACACTGCCTGCGTAGTCTGAATCCACATACCCTACCAACTTTGTTTATGTCTTCTCAAAAGTTAAGACGTAGTCTTTTGTACCTCAAATATATCGAAGTAGCCATTTCACCGCTTCCCAATATTGCTTGTCGGGGTTTGACATGTATCTGCTCACAATACTGACTGCCTGTGAAATATCTACTCTCGTACAGACCATGACATACATTAAACTGCCAACTGCATTCGAATAAGGTACATGAGACATAATTTGCTTTTCCTCATTTGATTCAGGACATTGTTCTGAGGAAAGCTTGAAGTGAGCCGCATGAGGAACGCTCACCGGCTTTGCCTGGTCCATCCCATACTTGATCAACATATTTTTAAGATATTCTTCCTGTGATAACCAAAGCCTGCTCTTCTTCATGTCTCTATGAATATCTATGCCGAGAACCCTCTTTGCAGCCCCCAGATCTTTCATCTCGAATGTCTCTGATAAGTGAGTCTTCAATACATTGATTTCAGATATATAATGACTGACGATCAACATATCATCAACATACGATACTAGGATGATGGATTTGCTATCACTTAGTGTCTTGTAATAGACACAGTGATCGTATTCACTCCAAGTAAATTTCTAACTCAACATGAAATAATCAATTTTTTTATACCACTGCTTAGGCGACTGTTTCAGGTCGTACAACGACCTTATTAACCTACAAACCTTTTTCTCTGCCCCTTTAATTTTGTAACCCTCTAGTTGCTTCATGTAGATCTACTCTTCTTACTCCATGTGAAGGAATGTAGTCTTGACATCCATCTGTTCCAGCTTAAGATCGTATTGGGCAACCAGCGCCAACACGAATCTGATAGACACCAACTTAACCACCGGCGTGAATATCTTTGTGAAGTCAATTCATTTTCTCTGAGCATAACCCTTTGCTACCAACCTTACTTTGTATCTATCATGTTTCCTTCTGAATAACCACTTGCATCCGATCCCTTTTCGGTCCACTGGTAGCTCTACCAGCTCCCATGTGTGATTTTTGTACAATGAATCCATCTCATCATCCATAGCCACCTTTCACTTTTCTGCATTAGGCTCATCAAGAGCCTCCTGAATAGTAGATGGGTCCCTCTTATCTATAATGAGGGCATATGCAATATTAGAGTTGTCCCTTTATCTTGCCCATAACCTGCGATCACGCGGTGAGTTTCTTCTCACAGGTGGCTACTCCACCTGATCACGTACCTCTGTTTGTGTATCTGTCTTTGCCTGAGTATCATCTGTGTCAACTTGGATGTCTACGATCAACCTTTATGGTTCTTCTTGCTCCTCTTGATCATTTTTGTGGAATAGGGAGCTTTCATCGAACCTTATGTCACGACTAGTGATGACCTTGCGCATGACCATGTCGAATAACCTATAACCTTTCACTTCAATACCATAGCCAACAAAAATATATTTTTTGGCTCTATAGTCTAGCTTATCTCTCTCAACTGACGGTACATGAGAGTAAGCCTCATAACCAAATATACGCAGATCTGAGTAGTCAATCTTATAACCGCTCCATACTTCCTTTGGGATTTCATATTCAATTATCGTAGAAGGAGACCGGTTCACCAAATAGCAGGCTATGTTAACGGCCTCTGTCCATAGGTCCTTGCTTAACACAACATTATTTAACATGCATCTGGCCCTATCTAGGAGAATTCGATTCATTCGCTCAGCCACACCATTTTATTCGAGCGTGTGACGTACTGTGTTGTACCTAATGATCCCTTCATCCTTGCGATATTCATTAAATTCAGTGGAAGTAAATTCTCCATCATTATCAGTCCTTAAAACCTTTATTTTTTGCACTGACTGTTTTTCTACCATTGCTTTTCATTATTTGAATATAGTGAAAACTTCAGATTTACGTTTCATGAACTAAACCCAAACTTTCCTGGAGTAGTCGTCAATGAATGAAACAAACCATAATGACCCCCTAAATGGAAACTTCTGGCGATGACCCCCATACGTCAGGTTGCACATAATTAAGCACTCCCTTACATACATGTTTTCCAGATTTAAAAGACAATCTAGATTGTTTACCATATATACAATGCTCACATATATCTAAATCAGAAATTTTAAAAGCTGTAATCAAACATCGATAAGAAAGTACCTTCACGCTCTGCTCACTCATGTGGCCCAGACGAGCATGCCACATACGTAGAGATGTGAAATCTGCAATAGCTACTGCCGCTCCACCTGTTGAAGTGTTCCTGATCAACTTGTAGAGGTTTTTGTACCTTTCGCTTTCATAACCACGAGTGCCTCTTTTGAAACTTTAAGGACACCATCAATACCAGTGAACTTGCACCCTATAGCTTCGAATGCACTAAGAGAAATCAGACTTTTCTTCATATCAGGAACGTGCCTAACATCAGTCAAGGTATGCTTCATTCCATCAAACATCTTGATGCTCACTGTACCAATAGCCACAACATTACATGCATTGTTATTGCCCATAAAAACTTGTCCACCATCGCATTCCTTGTAACTAGCGAACCAACTCCGATAAGGAGTCATGTGATATGGTGCCCCTATGTTAAGTATCCACTTGTCTTTATGATTGTCGTATAAGTGACCAATCATGGAAACAAACAGAATGTCACAACTACTTGTTTCTTCATCAGATGTGACAACATTGGCCTCATTGGAAGAAGCCGCTGAATTTTCTTTCTTCGCTTTAAGATTTTTACAATCTTCTTCATGTGTCCAGACATCCCAAATTTTCAGCACTTTAATTTTCCTTCGCCATTGCCCTTGGATTTAGATCTAGGCCTTGAAGATCCTGTACCTCGCTCAGAATCTGTCCCTCGTAATCAGTGCATCGGAAGATGTCCCCATGTCACCGTTTAGCTTTCTCATGGCCTTCCCTTGAAGGGCTGAGATAACGACGTTGATACTGAGGGTTTTATTTGCGGTACACATTGTGTCCTTGAATGACTCATACGATGCAGGAAGAAAATTCAACAATATACATGCATGTTCCTCATCTTTAACCACTTCCTTCATATCCAGCAATTTACATATCAATTTATTAAAGTTGCTAATGTGGGCCTCTAGATCTCTGTCATTTGCCATCTTGAAGGTATAGTACTGTAGCTTCAAGTGTAGGCAATTTTCAGAGGACTTCTTGACATAGATGTTTTCTAACTTCGCCCACA
Organism: Magnolia sinica; assembly: GCF_029962835.1. NCBI lineage: Eukaryota > Viridiplantae > Streptophyta > Magnoliopsida > Magnoliales > Magnoliaceae > Magnolia > Magnolia sinica. Next base: position 50,895,786 of record NC_080590.1, read on the forward strand.
AACTAGCCGCAGTTTTCTCCCTCAAAACATTATAGAGAACCTCATCTGTGAGACATAAATGGATAGAGGCTAAAACATTACTATTAAGGTTTTCCCATTTTTCATCTTTCATGGTAGATTTTCGCTCCTCAAGAGCCTTAATCTCACCTCGCTTGGTTAATAGGCTAATCATCTTAACCTTCCATAACTCAAAATTATTTGTACATGAATACTTCTCAATATCAAACTTGCCGTTTCTCATTATTATTAATCCGGTAGATTTAGATCTATGCCCCAATGATAGCTCTGATACCACTTGTTGGGATTTGTGTTGTGGAATCACACAGATATGGATCTAGGATAGCAATCCAATGACACCAAGTAATCACAAGAGAGCATAAAAATTTAACGTGGAAAACCCTTTCGAGAAAAAACCATGGTACAAAGCAACAAAGATCTACTATCAAAGCATAAATTATAAAGAGAAAGGCTTACTCGATTCGAACAACCTCGAATCTCACCCTTACTACACCCTTTGAAACCCTAGAAACCCTTTAGAATACTTTGAAAAGCCTTAGCATACTCTAGAATAGCCCTAATGACCCATATTTATAGTTTAGGAAACCCCTCTTTCGCATGACTTTGAAATAGTCTGGAAACCGCCTCAAATTTATGCAGTCCATGCGTAGTCTGCGTAACCTTCGACTAATCAAGCTAGTCCCTTGACTGGTCGAGGACCTCGGACTCCAAGATTGGAGACATCTATTTAACAACAAGTTCTTCTTCTCTCTTCTCTTCCATGATCCCTACCCTTTTCTCAAGGATGTAACCAAGGCATCTGAAACCGATGGACCCCTCCAAGAGATCCTTAAGATCACCTCAGAACTCCAAGAGGTCCTATGATGCAACCTAAAAGAATTGGTTGTATTTGATTCCCCAAGATCGCCTTAATGAAGAGATGTTGCAATCCATGGATGTTGTACTTTTCCACCTCTTCGTCAACCTCTTCGAGGCCCAATGGCTTTACTTAGACCATGATCGGCCGCATAATTAGGACTTAAGAGACTTCATCGAGTCCTAGATAGAACTCTATCAGGCTCGCATGGAGTCTAGCAAGTCTAAGAAGCTGATGACCAAGTAGGAGTACGTAGTCATCGATTGACTCATCGATCAAGTCAACAATCTCCTATGAAAGCTGACAGACCAAAAACCTTCATGTAGAAGAAGGCACGCGCTAGCCTTAAAGGCCAAAGGGCCGCTATGAGATTTGAAGAACTCTAGGCAGCTCACCTGTAACTCGGCTAATTGGCCGAGCATATTTTCTTTTCTCCCTCTCTCCCTCTCTCTCTCTCTCTCTCTCTCTCTCTCTCTCTTTAGTAATCAACTAGCCTCTATTAAATAAACTCCTTACTCTCTCTCTCTCTCTCTATATATATATATATTGTTAACTCTTCTTGGCATGTTTCAGAAATCGCCATTTATTGGAGCCTTTGTGATCTTTTCATTCATATCCCTCAAAACATAGGCTCCCCCTTTAAGAACTTGGACGACAATGTATGGTCTAACCCATGTGGGAGACCACTTCTTACTAAGAGCCTTATCCTTCTGACTAATTGATAGTATCATTTTCCATACCATAGATTTTCTTTTTTACTTTTTTATTATAAGCACAAGCAACGACTGCTTTATGGGTAATGATCGAGTCAATAGCTTTCATTTGAACTTTATCTAGCCATTCAAACTCAGCCAACATCACCTCTATGAATTTAGGAGGGGTCAACTTGGCCTAATAAGTAGTTCGTAAAGATGGCACAGTGACTTCCAAAGGCACCACTGCATCATGTCCTTATGTCAGTGCAAATGGACTGATTCTAGTACTTGTATGGGGTGAATTTTTATAAGCCCAGAGGGCCTCTGATAACTTGGTGTGCCATTTATGAGAATTTTCTTCAATTATTTTTCTTAGGATATTTTTTTATTACTTTGTTGTTGGCCTCGACCTAGCCAGTGGCCTGTGAATAATATGGTGTCGAGTGCAAAATCTTCATTCCATATTTATCGCTTATCGCCCGTACCTCCTTGGCCGAAAAGGCTACACCTCGATCCATTGTAATGGACCCTAGGATTCCAAATCGGTGAATAATGTTATTCTCGATGAACTTAATAATTTCTCGGTGATCGACCACTTTCATGGGCTTTGCCTCTACCCACTTAGTGAAGTAATCGGTCGCAACAATTATAAACGAATCCATCTGCCATGAAGGTGGATGAATTTGTCCTATCAAGTTGATTGTCCAACCTCAGAATAGCCAGAGTTATATTATGGAATGTATTTCTATGGCAAGTACATGCTAGATTGGCCCATTCTTTTGGCAAGCCTCACAACCCTTAGCATATTGGACATAATCGGCCATCACTGTTGGCCAGAAGTATCTGTAATATCTAAGCGTGAGCTTCATCTTCCTTCCAGCTTGGTGGGCCCCACATATTCCTTTGTGGACTTTCCTCATTGTTAACAAGGCTTCTTTCTTAGATAGGCATTCGAGCAAAACTCCATCGGTCCCTTTGCGATACAATTCGATGTCGATCATGACGTAGTTAGCAGCCGATATCCTCACATTTCTGTCAATTTTGGTACGTGGGTTCTACAAATAACCCATGAGGGGTTCCCTCTAATCCTCTTCCTCTAGTTCTATCTGGCATATTTCCATTATAGTTCATCTCTAAAAAATAGATAGCAAAGATCTTTTTTGGATGATGATCGTCTGCTTGGCCAACCCTCTTAAGGCGTCGAGCCTTGTAGCAAGATATGCCTTTTCATTGGCATCTGTATTATGTTCCCTGGTGACATGCGTCAACTCCACTTCTTTAAAAAGGTCGAGCATTTGAGTTGCTAGGGCATAATATGGCAACAAAGTTGTACTAGTATATTTAAACAGCCCTACCATTTGGTTAATCACGAATTGTGAATCCCTTGTAATAGTCATGGTCCTTGCACCCAATTTTAATAACAACTCTAGGCTGATTATCATGGTCTCATACTCGGCCTGGTTATTAGTACAACTAAACTCCGATTGGAATGCAAATTCCTACCTATTTCCATTCGGAGCGATCAAGATTATACCAGCCCCTAATGCATCGTGTGTTCTCAACCCATCAAAGATTAATTTTCATGGTGTCAATTGCATATAATATAGATCTAAGACTTTTGGGGGAATATGTTCTTCTAGATCGGAGGGGTGGTCAGCCAAAAAATTGGCTATGGCATGACCCTTCACCGTCTTCTGTGGAATATAACAAAGATCAAATTCAGACAAAGCTAAAACCTATTTACCAATTCAGCCGTTCAAAATCGGCCGATTCAACATATATTTCACCAAATTGGTAACTGCTATTACATTCATTCTCTTGGCCAACAAATAATGCGTTAGCTTAATGGCCACGAAATACAATGACAGACACAATTTTTCTATAGTGGAGTACCATCTTTCAGCATCGAGCAATGTCCGGCTTAAATAATAGATAGCATGCTCCTTCCGCATATCATCATCCTGGGTTAGGAGAGCTCCAATTGAGTCCACTGAAGTCGCGATGTATAGCTTAAGCGGCCGACCCTTGACCGATAGCATCAGAATAGGTAGCCTCATCAGATACTCCTTGATTCTGTCGAATGCCAACTGGTGCTCCGCCTCCCAAACAAACTCGGACCCATGTTTCAGTTTTATTAGTGGAGAGAAGATGTTAGTCTTACCTACGCAATTAGATATAGATCTTCTCATGAAATTAACCTGATGCAGGAACCTTTGTAACTCCGATCTATTCCTTGGTGGCCAAGCGTTGATGATAGCTCAAGCCTTATTTTGATAGACCTCGATTCATCTCTGGTGTACAAGGAATTCCAGAAAATTACTAGCTAAGACCCTAAAAAACACATTTTAAGGGGTTCATTCTCAATTTGTGGAGCCACATTCACTTAAATGACCTACGCAACTAGGACAGATGGCCTTTCATATCAGCCAATTTGACCACTACATCATCCACATAAACCTTGATGAATCGGCTGATCATATCATAGAAGATGGCATTCATTGCCCTTTGGTATGTGACTCCCATATTTTTAAGTCCAAAAGGCATCACTACCCAGCATTAGGTTCATAATGGACCAGGACATCTGAATGCCATTTTCGACACATCGTCCAATGCAATGTAGATTTGATTATACCCAGAATGCCCATCCATGAAGGATAAAATTCCATGGCCAGCAGCCTGATCGATCAGCTAATCGGCCACCGGCATAGGGTATTCATCTTTCAGCGTAACCAAATTCAAATTCCTGAAATCAATGCAAATTCTCAACTTACCATTCTTTTTTATCATTGGAATTATATTTGATATCTATTCGGCATATTTGATAGGTCAAATTAAACCAGCCTTCAAAAGCTGTTCGATCTCTTCCTTGATCTTGTGGCTGACTTTGGGCATCATCCACCTAGGTGGCTACTTGTGCGACCAATATCCTTCCTTTATGGGCAACTTGTGCTCAACTAGACACCAATCGAGCCCTGACATTTCATGATATCCCCAAACTCGTAGAGTAAATCCATCAATCATTCATTCTCATGAGACTTCAACAAGTTGCTAATGAATGTAGGCTTTGGGTCCCGTTTGGTCCCTAAATTGACTTTGACCAATGGATCTTGGACTTGAGGTCGAGAGTCTTCCATCTCATTAGGAGCCTCCTCAAGCCTGATGTCGTCTTCTTTGGTCGGATCCTCTATATCAACCAAGTTCACAAGGCAACCATCATTCATCTTTTTCAGGCTGTCTTTGAGCCTTTTTATTATAGTCGTGAAATCAGCCTAGTAGACCTCATTTCTCGGAGTTCTAATCATGGAATCTCTTCGATAGTACAACACAGAATTGACCGATAAGGAACAATGTCCCTCGGCAACGTGTCACTCACTCGCGCTACTTATGGGATGGCCTTCACAATACTCTCTGGGTTCTTTTTCACTAATATTCCAGTTAGGTGGCCGAACTTGTTTCTTCCAATAAACCTAATCGGTCCCACTTCTTCCCCATAATAGTAAGCCTCATTAGCGTTCGAAGTGTCTAAGAAAGGTTTGTTGTTGGCCAGGACTATCTTGACCCTGTCTTGATTCCAGAAAATCACGAACTGGTGTAGGGAGGACGGGGTGCATGCAAATGAATGAATTCATTCCCTCCCTAACAACGCGTTATAGTTGGATGATGTATCAACCACGAAAAATAGTGTTAAGACTGTCTTGGTTCCAACAGGCAAAGCAACGAGTAAAACATTATGGGTATTCGTGACATGGCTAGCGAAATTACTAACAATCACCTCTGATAGAATCAAATCAGTCGAGGTCTTTCCCAATTTAGCCATTATTCTTAATGGAAACATGTTAACTGCAGCCCCATTATTGACCAAAATTTTGGTAATTAGGCACCCTTCGAGGTAAGCTGATATATATAACAGCTTGAGATGCTGCATCATGCAGTGGGTAGGTTTGTCGATGATCACCCTTTCAGATGTAGTCCATGCCTCTACTATGATAGTGTTAATATGTGGGGTTTCATCGACCTTGGATTCATTTCTAGCATCTTCTTCGACCAGAAAAGAAGCATGTTGTATTATTACTGAGGGGTGTAGTCTTCCACATTGCCTGCCATCCTATACGGTTGAGTCGATCTAGCTTGGAAACTAGACGGTAATGTGAGAACCATGTTATAATGGAATACAACTAGTGGTAATGTCCCAAACACAATTTTACCAATTGGACATTGCTCCCTTAGTGTTTCAGGGTCCACCTCTTTTAAGACATCTTTCGTTTGACTTGTGCACTCATCAACCACAAGCTCGACCGAAGGACCTATAGGTGAGACGATTTTTTATGCTTCCGCGGTCGATGATAGCTCATTGGCCAACCATTCATCCATTAGAAAACACTCCTTGCTAAGGTAGTTAGACAAGTTACCGCATCTGTTTTCCTCTTTAGGACTCGTCGATCGATCAATTTGGTCAAGAACATTTGAGTCCCGATTTTGTAACACGGGAGAGAGTATTTCTCCTAATATATTCACTGCCACCTAGCCCTCAAGTACTGGGATCCTCGAAAAAGGCCTAGGAAAGCTCAGTTCTGGTCAAGGAGGTCTTGCGTTCTCCTTTGATTTACTTCTTACTACAACCAGATGCCTTTATCATCAACGTACGACCGATGAGCCATGTAACAACCTCTCCTTCTTGGCTCGGGAGGGTCCCCCCACCCAGAAATAGTTCTTTGAGCACATTGATCGCATAGCTAGGAACCCTGACTAGCTCTCCTAATGGTGTTAGACCGACTATCGTTCGAATGAGAGGGCTAATGACACATTGTATTGGTCGATGTGACACTTCCCATTGATTTCCTGGTCCAAGATCGACCTTTAGTCGCGGCTGGTTCCTTAGATTAGTTGTGACCATGTTGACTTTAAGGTTGGATGTTAACAGATTTGTATCGATCAGCACTGCTTCCTCACCCTTCTCGAAAAACTTCGGTAATCCACAATCGATGTGATGCAGGATAATGTTCCTAAATACGACATATTTGTTAGTCGAATGGGACTGAGTTCCGTGCCATTTGCAATATTCGGTCCTTTGTAACTCGTTGGCTAAAGGTATCTTATGATTCATACGTATGTTGATAGATTTTCTCGCTAATAAAATGTCAAATATTTCATCATCTCTAGTGATGTCAAAGGTGTAAACCTTTTAAGCCTTCTGTGTGGTTGAAGCGGTCGATTCCGCTTTGACCAGTGCAGAACAAACTAGTGGATTTTTAGCCACCACTTCAGCAATTGCGATCTCATAATTTGGATAATTGTAATACATCCATAATGACGAGTTCTTTTGTCTGGTACTTCTTGCAGGAGTTCTTCGTACCGAGAGACCTTTTTTGTCAGGTTGTACAAATCTATGAACTCTGTCCTTATGAATTTCTTATGAAGTTTGTATTCAAGCCCGTCTTATGTAAGTTGCACGAATTCGACTTCGGTCATAACAATCTTACAACGGCTTTTTGCCCGCTTAAACCATGTGATATAACTCTTACACATTTCTCCAGGCAACTATTGAAAACATGTGAGATCAGCCATGGTGATCTCTCTACTCTTGGAGAAGAACTAAGCACGAAACTTTTCTTCCATCTCTTGCCAAGTGTGTATTGAGTCTGGCAATACATTTAAGTTCCATGTGAAGGCCCCTGCCATTAGTGAATGTCCAAACAACTGTAATTTATGATAGTTGTTGTTAGCTAATTCTCCACATTGCATTGTAAATCAACCAACATGTTCGTTGGTCGATTGACCTAAAATTAAGGCAAAATCTGGTTCATAGTTCCTTGGAAATGGGTGTTACTAATCTATCCATTCAGGTTATGGTTTATGATACATCAGGATAGTATTGTGGCTGAATACTTGGCCAGCAACTTCTTGGATGATTTGTACAATCTGGTAATGATCCATCCGCTGAGATTCTAAGACTGACGGGTGATCTAGACCAAATCAGTTCACATTATCTTAGAATCTAAAGAACTATTGGGGATTAAATCCTTTTGGAAGTCCTTGATTCCTTTTTTTAGGTATGAAGTTCCTAGCATCTCGCTCCAGTCGCCTAACTTCCACAGGAGGTGGCATATTTCTTATCTCTTAGATAGGGACCGATGGTAGATTACGTTGTGGAGGCGACACAGGTGGCAATGGTGTTGCATTGCCGATAAAACTTCCCTTAGTATTGTATTGGGTTATCGATCGTGTTTATTTGGTCATCATAGCTATCAATTGATGCATGACTTTAGTCTGACTAGCTATATATCGTTTGGTATTCTTGACTTGGACACAAAATTGCTCTCCTCGGGCCATTCCATATTCCTGCACAAGTTGAATGCTCATTTGTACATCTCGGAGCACAATAGCTACATCGTCTGGAAGAACAATCCGAGAAATCAATGCTCCTCCCCGATCTCTAGCGGCGGGTGTTGGACTATTGTTTAAATATAATGCCTTAGGGGCCGTCAATATTGGTACATCATCTACTGGAGATGGTGTGGTTAGCGTAGAGGGATCAACCCCCGACAATATGAGCACCTCTTCTATTCATAATGGGCAACACTACACAGGCAAGTTAGAGACAAGGTCCCACCGAGCGTGTTAAAAACTTGTTGCTACTATTTTTGGTTGTACGTGTGTGCAAGCGTGCCAGAATTGAAATTGTTGCTTCAATTCAAACCAAACAATAATGACCCCAAGCGCCAAGATAGGGAGACATGTAGTGTATGATCGAGATCTGGTGAGAACAATCCGAGAAGTCAATGCTCTTCCATGATCCCCAGCAGCGAGTGTTGGACTATTATTTACATTTAATGCCTCAGGGGCCATTAGAACCGGCACGTCATCTACTGGAGATGGTGTGGTTGGTGTAGAGGGATCAACTCTGGCAATATGAGCACTTCTTCTATTCATAATTGGCAATATTACACCAGCAAGTTAGAGACAGGGTCCCACCAGTCGTGCTAAAAACTTGTTATTACTATTTTCGACTATATGTGTGTGCGGGCGTGGCGTGCCAGAATTGAAATTGCGACTTCAATTCAAACCAAACAACAATGACCCCAAGCACTAAGATAGGTAGACATGTAGTGTACGACAGAGATCTAGTGAGATCGGTCCTATTCAGTCACTCACTCAACATGTAAAATCAGATCAAGTGATATTCAGATGGTGGGGGTTCATCCTTTGATGATGGTTTGCACCTTTGCCTTCCATACAAAAGGACTTTTTAATACAGATAAATGGAATGAGGAAGGGATTCTTACAGTCGGTCATGAAGAGCAATTGTGGAACACCTTTCTGATTGATGAACTGAATCCAACGTATAAGCATAGACTCAAATTACAGCTAAAAGTTACCAGCTAGTTGATTAATGTTATGAATTACACTACAGAATATAAATAGCAAGCTGGAAGTAAATTATTACACTAAGAAATGTAATTTTCCTGATAGGAAAAGTAAATGATTACATTATGGAATGTAAATTTACTGGTAATTGAAAGGATAATTGAAAGATAATGTTTGGTTTGATTGGATTGGTATAAGACTGTTACAAACCAATCATCAGAAGTAGTCAGTTGTACGTGTCATTCTATTTGCATGTATTTAGGTATGGTTTTAGGCATGTTTGCACATGAGGTCAAGTGTAGTAGTTGGTTATATTAGTTCCTTATTTCATGCATGAGTCTTAGGTAGTTTCCTTGTTTAAGTCCTAGTTTTAACGAATACATTGCTGCGTCTATGTAGTGGGCAAAGTTGGGTGTAATTGAATCAATTTTAACTAGAGTTTATAAAAACGGGAAAAGAATGAATGTAAGGACATGAAGTTTATCTCCAAACAGCTGTCTGCAGTAGGGATTGGATCCCTTTAACAATCCTATAGTTTCTCTTTCACCATTGGTCGACCAAAGAAGACACCTAAATCTATTCCACCTTCACCTTGCCCCTTCACTCGATCCCACGTCCACCTCCAAAACCCAGGTCGTAACATTATGGTATCAAAGCCGAGGCCAATGGAGCATCAAATGGAGAGTTTAGAGAAGGAGGTCAGCACACTTGCTGCCGGCCAAGTGAAGATCATCGAAAAGATGATTGAGCTCTTTGCAACTTGGTCGTCGAGGTGGGAACCCCGAGCCAATCTGTGAGAATGGGGAGAAGCTTCTCAACCTCACAATAATAGAGGGGCCTACAACAGCTTAACCAGTACCGGAACCTCTATTAAATTTGGTGCTCTGAAGCTAGTCAAGCTCGACTTCCCGCGATTCAATAACAGTGAAGATCCCACAAGTTGACTCTATTGGGTGGAGAAGTTTTTTGAATTTCACCACACCTTAGAGTAAGAGAAGGTAACACTTGCTTCCTTCCACATGGAAGGGAATGCACAAATGTGGCTGCACCTTCACAAGCAGACTCATGGGGCTATGAATTGGGAGTTCAAACAAGGAGTACATGCAAGGTACGATCCTACAAAATTTCAAGATTTCTTTGCTGATTTGATTAAATTGAAGCAGTTTGGGAGTGTCAAAAAGTACCAGACACAGTTTGAATGCCTCCTCTCATGGGCGGGTCAAGTCACCCCAATACAGTAGGCTAGTTGCTTCATTAGTGGGCACCATGACAACTTGCAAGCTGATGTGAGGGCTGAAAATCCCGCCACACTAGAAGCAGTAATTGGCCTTGCTCGCTTGTTTGAAGCCCAAAACCAGGCCATCCGCCGACTACCGGTGTTAGAGAACTCCAAATTCAAATAGGCCCTAGTTCCAACGCGCACCCCACAGGCTTCTCTAATCAGGTGCATGACACCGGAAGAAGTCAAAGAAAGGAGAGAAAAGGGCCTTTGCTTCCGCTGCAATGAAAAATACTCTCCTGGCCATCAATGCAAACGCATATTCGTCATTGAAGCTTGTTGGCCCGAGGAGGATGAAGACGATGGAGGAGAAGAGTTACAAGAGGTCGAAGGAGCCAGTGAGAGCACGCCCGAGATCTCTTTCAATGCAATTTCTGGAGCTCATACTCCCCAAACTATGAGATTGAAAGGTACATTGTTTTCAACACCAGTGACGATTTTGGTGGATTCAGGGAGCACACACAATTTTATTAGTAGCTCTCTGGCTGCTAAAGTTGGGCTCCAAGCATTGGAAGGGAGGCCATTTGAGATGGCCGTAGCCAGTGGGGAACGGTTGATCAGCCCAGGCTGGTGCAACCAGGTCTCACTCCATATCTAAGGTACCCTACTTTTATTAGACTTTTACTTGTTACCCTTAGATGGATATGAGATTGTCTTCGGTACCCAATGACTCAGGACTTTGGGTCCCATAATCTAGGATTTTGCCAACCTTCAAATGCATTTTACAGTTTTGGGAAAAGAAATCTCATTACAGGGCTTAACATCTCCACAAGACAAGCTTATAGAAAACTTTTGCTTGGAATGGGTATTAAAGCAGAGGCGCCCAAGAGTGGTCTTATTGCTTAATGCAATAGCTACTCCACAAGCCAAGGCAATCGACAGCACCCTCCTTGCAATATTGGATGATTATGCAGATGTCTTCTCTAAACCAATCAGTCTCCCACCACCATGCCAGCATGATCATCACATCCCACTCCTTGCTGGGGTCGAACTTGTCAACGTACGCCCGTATCGGTACCCTCATTTTCAGAAGACAGATTGAAAAATTGGTGAGTGATCTGCTGAAATCAGGAGTCAAACGACCTAGCACGAGTCCTTATTCTTGGCATGTGTTACTGGTCAAGAAACACAACGGGTCATAGAGGATGTGCATCGACTACAAGGCACTCAACAAGGTCACCATAAAAGATAAGTTTCCAATTCCTGTGATCGACGAGCTGCTGGATGAATTACATGGTGCTCTCTTCTTCTCCAAGCTAGACTTAGCTCTGGCTATTATCAAATTCGAGTCCACCCCCAAGACATCCACAAAACAGCCTTTCGAACACATAGTGGGCATTATGAATTTCTAGTCATGCCATTTGGCCTGACAAATGCACGCTCCTCATTTCAAGCCCTCATGAATGACATCTTCCGCGATCATCTCCGTAAGTTCGTCCTTGTTTTCTTTGACGATATTCTGATCTATAGCAAGACATGGGATGGCTATTTACAATATTTGAAGGTGATCTTTGATTTCTCATGAACTAACAAGATATTTGTGAAAAAGCAAAAGTGTCATTTTGGTGACATACAGGTAGCCTATTTGGGCCACATCATTACTCGCCAAGGAGTGACAATAGATCCTGAGAAGGTTGCGGCTATGACTAATTGTCCCAAGCTGATTACACCCAAAGCGCTTCGAGGTTTCCTTGGCCTCAACAGTTATTACCATAAGTTCATTCAGGACTACGGAAAAATAGATGGGCCTCTTACAAAAATGCTAAAAAAAAAAAAGATGGGTTCGCCTGGTCCCAAGCTACTGAGGAAGCTTTCAAAAACCTGAAACAAGCAATGACAAAGGCGCCGGTTCTAGCCTTGCCTGATTTTTCTAAAAACTTTGTGGTAGAATATGACGCATCTGGGTTGGGAATTGGCGTTGTATTACTGGAGGACAAGAGACTGATAGCATTCTTCAGCCAATCTCTTAGTGGGAAGAATCTCCTCATGTTAACTTATGACAAGGAGATGCTTGCACTAGTCTCTATGGTCCAAAAATGGAGGCCATACTTGCTTGGAAGAACTTTTATTGTCCGCTCGAATCAGCGAAGCCTTAAGTACTTGTGGGAGCAAAAGATCACCACCCTTGCACAACAAAAATGGCTTTACAAACTGATGAGGTTCGACTTCACTATAGAGTACAAACAATGGGGAGAAAATATAGTGGCGGATACGCTATCCCGAAGCAACTACGAAGGAGAGGTTGCAGCTGTTTCTTCTCCCATTCCATGGTAGATCTCAGCTATCAAAGAAGAAGTTGCATCTAACCCCAAGCTCCAACGACTAGTCCAGCTATGCTTGGTAGATAATGCCATTGACCCATGGAGGTTTCATGAAGGTGTGTTTTTTTTTAAAGATCGCATTTACCTTACAGATGACTCCCTGCTCTTGAAGGATATACTATCTCAGTTCCATAATAGCACACATGAAGGATTATTCAAAACACTCCAGCGCTTGAAGATGGTGTTTTACTGGACCGGGCTTAAGCAACAACTCAAAGAATTTATCAAGAAGTGTGATGTCTGTTAGCGGAACAATGTTCAGCACAAACAACCGGCTGGACTTCTCCAACCTCTTCCAATCCCTACAAAATTTGGTCGCACATTAGCATGGACTTTATGGAGGGACTTCCACCCTCTCAAGGCTAGTCAACAATTTTTGTGGTAATAAATCGCCTATCTAAATACAGTCGTTTTGTTCCATTGAAGCATCCATATATTACTGTAGGGGTTGCTCATGTTTTCTTTGATCAAATATTCAAACTTCATGGTATGCCTGAATCCATAGTTTGTGATCGAGACCCAACTTTTACGAGTGCGTTTTGGAAGGAGCTTTTCCAACTGCTTGGGACCTAATTCAATTTTAGCTCCTCTTACCACCCGCAAATCGACGAGCAGACAGAGTTAACCAATCGCACCATGAAGATGTATCTCCATTGTTTTAGTGGAACCAGACCAAAAGAATGGATGCAATGGCTGACATGGGTAGAGTATTGCTATAATATCATTTGGTATTCAGCGATCAAGAAGACTCCATTCGAGGCAGTGTATGGCCGCATCTCTCCAACTTTATTACCTTATATTTCCAGCACTGCAAAGGTACAAGTTGTGGAAGACGAGCTGCTTCATAAGGACAAGGTGCTGAAGGAGTTGCGTGAGGCCTTGAAGAAAGCTCAATCTCATATGAAACAAGTTTATGATGGCTCCCACAGAGAAAAAGATTACTCTGCAGGAGATTGGGTCTATCTTAGACTCCAACCCTATAGGCAAGCTTCCCTTGCTCTCAGGCAAAATATGAAAGTCGCTCCCATGTATTACAAGTCATTCAAGATAATAGAGAAGATCGGTTGCGTTGCTTACAAGCTTGACTTGAAAAAAGATAAAAGGATAAATCCGGTGTTTCATGTTTCATTGCTCAAACCCGAGATTGGGGATGCTAAGTAGGTCATCGAACAACTTCCTGAAGTAGATGAAGAGTCTTGAATGATTCTAAATCCTCAAGCAATACAACACAAGCGCACAAGAAGAGGGAAAGGCGAAGCATTGGTGCATTGAGTGGGTCTATCTCCTGCAGATGCCACGTGAGAAAATCTTAAAGAATTGAAGATGTTACAAACCAGTCATCAGAAGTGGTCAGTTGTACACGTCATTCTATTTGCATGTATTTAGGCATGGTTTTAGCCATGTTTGCACGTGAGGTCAGGTGTAGTAGTTGGTTGCATTAGTTCCTTATTTCATACATGAGTCTTAAGTAGTTTCCTTGTTTAAGTCCTAGTTTTAGCGAAGACATCCCCACGTCTGTGTAGTGGGCAAAGTTAGGTGCAATTGAATCAGTTGTAAATAGAGTTTATAAAAATGGAGAAGGAATGAATGCAAGGACATGAAGTTTATCTCCAAACAGTTGTCTGCAGCAGGGATTGGATCCCTTTAACAATCCTATAGTTTCTCTCTCACCATTGGTCGACCAAAGAAAACACCTAAATCCATTCCACCTTCACCTCGCCCCTTCACTCGAACCCACGTCCACCTCCAAAACCCTAGTCGTAGCAGAGACGTTTTTTTTTTCTTTCTTGCTGATTTTATTTTTTATTTTACACACGCACACATACCCCCACACACTCACGCTGTAGCGGGATTTCACCACCTATGGATTCTCGAACCCTTGACTGGGTGTTGAAACTCCTCAGAGTCTACCACCGGAGCAAGAGTAAGGATCATTTCTTGCTAAATTCATTTGTTATTTATAACCTTGATTAACCGATCTAGATCAGTCTCATGTTCTGATGGTTACCATAACCGTTTGCCACCACTTTGAACTTTCTGTTTCTCCTCTTGTCACCTGTCCAGTAATCACTTTTACACTATTTCTTCTTCATCGGTTGCTCAAGCAATACACGGCACCACCTGATACATTTCAGCCACTATTATCGAAAAATCTTCTCCATACATACCTGGATATCTTTGAATGCACTATGTCGGATATGTACATATCACATGTAGTTTTCCCTGATTGGTTCTCCGTTATCGGTTCTGGCAGGAGTGGTGATAATGGGGATGAACAAATGCCTCGAAAACATTTCAGATTGAATGATCATACCAGTCCCATTTATTGGTTATTTCATTCCGTGGGCCTGTTCTCTCCCTAATCATCTATCTTTTACTACTAATCCAAGGGTTAGAACCATAAACGTGGACAGAAGAACGGTCTGGATCTCCGGGCAACTGGCTGTACATGTAAAAACATCACATCAGGACCCTACTCCCTTTCTCATTCATCTGGACTCGCATAACTCTGCACGTCTTCAATCCACATGCATGTTGGCAAATGGTCCATGCCATAGTATTAAGACTCGAGAAGACCGAGTCAACTCAGATTCAACTGAAGGCAGAACGAGAGTCAACTCAGATTCAACTGAAGGCAGAACGAGTCGATCGGAGTCACCGAGTCTTTTAAACATGGGGTGTGCTGGTCAGGTCTACTTTGGTTTGGATTTGGAAGAATCTCAAGGACCATGAGTTGGAACTGGTCCCGAGTTTTTAAGCCCATTCATTAATTGGACCAGGGCTTGCATCTACCAAAGGACCTGATTAAGGGCTGGTTATCACAATCCGTGCTGTTTGGCCCAGATCAGGTCCTTAGTTCATGGGCTGGATGACTTGGACCATTTGCCACCCTGACTGAATATGATCTTCACATTCAGCCCATCTGAGCCGTGCATAAAGTGCAGTCGACATGGAAGAATATCTGGTCCAAAAATCAGGCCACCATATATGATATACTGTCGCCAACATGTCAGATTCAAAGTACAAAGGTGGCCCACCAAATTGGCCAGGTGGGAAAGCAAAGCATCTCATAGCATCCCTCTCCCCCACCATTCAACATATAGAAAGAGCCACCTAATATATATAAGAATCATAGGTTAGGTTGTGCCAAATGAGGTAGTATTCCAACCCACGTGTTTGACCTTTGGGCCCACACATGAATCTTGCCTGGCGTGATGACATTAGATGATCATTATGAGGGTTGAAGGTCCCACCGTAGATGGGTCAGATCGAAGATGGCCCACCCATCACAAGATCTCACGTCCATAGAAGGTCGAGTTAGAAACATTGATCCTAAAAAATCAGCTTCCACATTGGACCGTGAGGAACTCTGATCGATGAGGTGTTTGCCATTTGGGCCCGTCCATGTTGGGATCTTCTAGATGATTGGTCTGGATGGTCTCGCGGTGGGCCGAGAGGAGTGACCCATCCTAGCAGTTCAGGTGTAATAATGACTCGCTCGAGTCGACTCAGACTCAGAATGCATTACGAATACAATAGGGTGTTTGATTAACTTTGAAAACTCAGACTAGATGTCAAGCTATGTTGAGTTAACTCGAAGACTTGACTGAGTCTTTAATTGACTAGACTCAATATTTTAATAATTAAAGTTACATTATTTAAAATATTTATATAGAAAGTGATAAATTATTAAAATATCCCGAAGAAAATAGAAACCCATTCAATGGAATGATGGCAGCAATTGTGAAGTTTTTGTCTAAGGTCGTATAGAGTTGTTGGTGAGTGACTGAATCGAGTCATGGTGAGTTGAATCGAGTCAATGAGTCGTGTTGAGTCCCAATCAATGGTCTCCAGCGAGTTTTGGTTCGGTGGTGGAGTATCAAGTAGACCCATTGAGTTTTGAAACTGTGGTTGTTGTAAGTGATATGAATCAACCCCATTTTCTCCACCATGGCTCAAGTCAAAGTAGTTTTGGTTGAATTTTAATACGTGTATGGATACATGTCAATGAGACATTTAAAAGATATTAGGTTAGTGAGCAAAAACCACATACATTCGATGTAGATTATTGACGCAGGGATGGGCATTATGAGGTCGATCACTGTCTTCCTCGAGGATAACTACTTCGAATCGATGGAGCTTCTATGGACTCCTCACATAGACTCCTTGAATCCATGAGGGAAAATAAGAAATTAGAAATAAATTCTAATAAATTCGAAATTTCATTAATAGATAATAAAAACAAATTTACACCCCTTTAACTAATGATACGAAACCTTGAAAAAAGTTTTAGAATCAAAATCCAACTCAAACTCCCTGAAATTCATAACTTACTCTAAATAGTAAATTTACTATTTATAGTAAGTGTCCTATGTGGCTTAACCACATTGTTCTCCTAATTTTTCTAACAACTTTCATGTTGGACACAACTCCTAAAGCTCAAAGGATGAAGATTTATAATCAAACTAAAATTTACTATAAATAGTAAAAATAGAAATAAAATGAATTTTCAACCGTCGATCTAATGGAATCTCACAAATTTGGCATGGGCAACCCGGCATAGCTAGGTTGGTTGGCTAAAGTAACTTCTCCTACCCCAAAATCATCTATGGTACATCGAGTAACTCATTCCGGTTTGCGAGATACGTTTGTTGTTAGGTTCCGATAGTTCAAATCACTTCCGCCTCTGATCAGGCCTTCTCAGGTCTATCTTAGACATGAAAGTGTCCACGACCCGCTCTACATCAATTATTATTTAAGAATTGACAATATATTCTGCTCAGATTAAGCTAAAAAAGTTGTGAGCCATTCCCATCTTTTTAAAAATAAAATATATATTATTTTAAATAAAATTTTGCAAAAGAAATCCTTCAAATTATTCTCATTTGGTAAATATCTCTAAAATACATAATTATTGTTAACTAAAATGAGATGAAGATCTCTAATACATAATTGCTAATAAATAAAATGAAATGAACTGGTTTTTTTAGGTATCTATACCAAACAGGAATAATTTGGAGGATTTTCTTTTACAGAAATTTGTTTACATCTCTCTTACACATAATTACTGATGACTTAACTAAACTGAATTCATTTTTAGGCATCTCTCCCGAATAGAAATAATTTGAAGGATTTCTTTTCCAGAATTATGTTTAAATCTTTAATTCATAATTACTATTAACTAATATGAGATGAGCCCATTTTTAGGCGTCCACCAAACAGGGGCCTAAGCAGTTGAGCATTTTGAGTGTAGGTGGGTCTATAAACAGATGGGTGTAGATATAGACTATCAAGTGCAGCAGGAGACCTCCGTTGCTAATCCATCTCTGTTACCTTTTCTCAAAAGACAATTTTCAATTTCAGAGCGTGTATTCATCATACAGATGACTTAGATGCAATTGGAAAGTTCCTTATTCATCAATTAAATCCATGGACATCAATGCCTTCATTTTATTTTTAAAAAGTGTCGCAGTCCAAACAAATTGCAAAGTGAGATAAAGAGAGAGATATAGATTCACTTGTGACTTAGGTAGAAAAATGGGAATTCGGCTTTTGTGGTGTCTGTTTCCTTAAAAAGCCATTTTCATCAAATGCTTGAGTGGATTGGCTTTGTTGAGAAAAAGTGAATCCATTCTAAATTTTTGGGGACATGACATCTAAACAGACCTTTAAAGAGAAGGAATCATCAGTTCATACACAGCAATCATACATTGAAGGGATTGATGTGGGTGGACATAAATGGATCAAGATCATCTGAAGGGTCATTGGATCCGAACCAAAATGGCTCCTAATCCAAATTTGGAACCAACTTAAAAGTCTGGATTCCGTTTAAAATAACTTGCTCCGGGCCTATTTTTAATTAGCTCTTGCATTTACATCTCTCGGAGATATACCTGCTCCCCACATCTTGCAAACCAATACCTCTCTCCTCTCTACTTGGATCCTAGTATGTACAATATCTACTGCTAATTATAATTTCAAGCTGGTTCCAATGTATTTAGCCAAGATTTAGATCATTTTTCCCGTAGCTTAGTTTCCTGTGCATAATCTACAGAATGAAAAAGCATGATGAATATTATCAAGATTTCAACAGAATGCAATGTGCATCCCCAAGATGCGATACAAGGCATTCATATGGTGAGACCCCTGAATACTGGGAAATACTCCACACACTCCCACCGAACAATCCCAAATGGTAATTTGTCCGTTTCTAATCAAACAGAGGAGATATTCAGGTATGCCCATCCCCATGATGGCTCACACCTGATAACAAGCTAGGCTAACAAAGGCAGGGTCTTGCCAAGGACAAGAAATGATCTTTTAATCTAACAATCATGTGATAAACCTCAAACCCTTCAAACTGGGAGTTGCCCCCCTATAACCATTCACTTGTTTTTCAGACACTTCAGCTGGAGATTATGATCAAATGCCCCCAGAGAATCAATCCAATACAGGTAGCTCGGACCTCTTGAAGCTCAATAATTCAGAACTCAGACGAGTTAATTCAACTCAGTGTCAAACTCAATTCTATGTATGTCTTGATGATTACTAGGGAGGACTCATAGAGTAGATTTGACCACTTGATCGACTCAATATGACTCAAGGTGAGATTACAGTGAGGGAACAAATCGAACTCTAGACTTTTGACCATAATCCAGAGAAACACACTTAACAACAGTGTGACAGCTAGTTTCGTGAGAGATGTATTTCCTATTACTAGTAGGATTCTAACTACTTTATGTACCAGATAGTATTTATAGTAATTTATAATTATTAAATATCAAGTTGAGCCCACCCAGACAAACATTCAGTTGCATTTTGGGTTTGAACTATGGGTCAGACACGAAATGGACATGATTAATCAGCAGCAGCGATGATTATCCACCAAATCCTACATATATAAACAAGGCCCTCTAAACATACTATGGTTATTTCTTTGTTCTTTTTTTAGTTGTTAATACCAAATGACATTACTGCAATTAATCAAATGTCCGTAGCATTCCGACCCAATTGCTGCCAAAGGTGGAACACAAGCAGGCCACTATTGAAAAAGCAGCCAAGCATGATGCATCCAATCAGCTCATTTGATAATAAATTCAAGTTTGGATCTTATTTTTAGAAGCTCTGAGAAATCAGTTACCTTCCCAGGGAAGCGAAATATTTATATAAACAAATATACAGGTATAGAAGCATTGTAGAAGTCTAAATGCTCTTCCCCCCCTTTTTTTACTGCTCCCCTTTCTTGGACTCAGACTCTAAAAATCAAAGGCTCTCTCCCTCCTCTCCTTTGCCCAGAAGCATCTCATTGCATGGTCTCCTCAGCACTACGCATCTACAAAGAAACTTGGTTCACCACCTGCAATATAAAAAGAATCTCTGTTACAGTCTACCAAATCAGGTACGATATCAGACCATATTTTTTGACCCACATGAATCTTAGCTGACACAATGAAACTAGAAAATGGGAATTATCAGGTGCTAAACCCTGAATGATGATGTGTGAGTTCTGGACCATTCATTTGTTGGGCCCTAATGTGGATGGCAGTACACCAAAAATCACACCTGAATGATGACATCAATAAGAAATAAGCAGATTTGTGCCCAGTGAGTGTTGACAGTTGCTTATACCTTTTTTAATCATCAATTGTCTAAATCCTCGCAAGTCGTCAAATCAGTGCTCATACACTTGGTGTGCAAGTTTCTTGTGTATAGCTCGACCATGGTAGGGCCCAATAAATGAATGGTCTTGAACATGTGCATCACACATAAAGATTGGTACATTAACTAAGATATTATTAGCTATTACAACTGTATATCCTCTTGAAGCAATATACATTTTCTTTGACAATAACCACAGTAAGTCAACTTGATGCCACAGCAGCCCAAGTTACACAGATTAAATCTCTATTGAGTCAAGGTAACTCGGCAAGTTTCTCAAGTACAATAGAGTGTTCAATCATGCTTCTTGAGTGTCCAATATAATTCATTAGGGCTTGATAGGGATCTAAGCTAACACCACTAGCTCTGCACAGGATAAGGCCAAGCTAATTTGGACTCATAAAGCTTCCAGTCAAAGTATCCAAATATCAAACAAGACATGCATTACAGGATAAAACAATGGAAGAACATGCATGCAGGTGGGCTTGCAAAATTGACACTAGATTGAACATAAGAGGCGACTTATTGAAGACAAAATGTATCCTAACCGAACAGTGATCAACCTATACCTAGGCTTGAGGATTTTTTGTTCTTTTCCTTTTCTTTTTTTTTTTTTGGAAAGGTAAGACTGGCAGGGATTTAACCCTGGATCACTGAAGCACGCTACACTGTCTCTAACAGCTCATCCAACGAGTGGGAGAACAGCATAGTTTCGATCTCTTTGGCTCTGAAAGACTTTGGCCAGCATGGGAAACAACCTACGACCTCAGCACCAAGAAACAGGGGAAGAAACAAAACCTTGATACAGCCAACAGCAAGAAATATTATTCAATGGAAGCCACAAGTTGGGATTTCAACAGATGTGACGCAGAGTTGGAAAACTGACATGACTGTGATCAGACAACTCTCTGTGCCCAGATGTCCAATTATCATAAATAGTCCAAGGCCCTGTTTGGTGGACACCTAAAACAGAGTTCATCTCACTTTATTTAACGATAGTTATGTATTAGAGATCTTGATCTCTGGTGCATAATGAATTAATGTTACTGTTAAATAAAATGGATGAACTCATTTTTAGGCGTCTACCAAACAGGGCATAAGAATTTCTAATTGAGAATAAACGCATTCATGTTAGATAATTCTCACCAAGAGAAGTTTTTTTCTGTGCCATTTTTCAAGTTTTAGGTTCAGTGACAGTAGGAGTAATTTAGGTAAGAAGTGCAAAAAGGCAGTGATGGTTTCCTCCTGCAGGTTGAGTTACATAAGACTGATTTCAGCATTGGAGTTCCATTTTAAGGGTTGAGAGCCCCAGGTTGATATTTTACTAGATGGTTGGAGCAGACCTCAGTTGGTTGGGATAAGGCAGAGCGGACCTCAGTGAGTTGGGATAAGGCTTAGATGACAATGATGACTCCTGGAGACTATGAGGATTGATTAGGTTACCATGTTTCTATATTTCCATTGGCTGCAATTTGTTCAGTTATTTACTTTCATACAGTTTATTTGTGGCAAACCCGTGTTCTTGACTGCTAATAGAATTTTCATTGCAAAAGATAATAACAATTGTGGATTCTTTTAGGCAAACCACAATTTGGCCTACATGAATAACATTTTGTCGGAAAAAATTCCATAATGCCGGACAGCGCTGGCTCTACTGTGTTGTCCTCTACCAATTACAGCTACCAATAAACCATATTTGCATTAATGTATCATCTCTTTGTACTGGAGAATGGTCTGAAACATTTTGAGAGAATCCAAAATGCCCTTTTTTTGTGGATCCAAATCCTTTTGGCCAAGAAGTTTATACACACACACAATAGAAGTATCGTGCAGCACTACAAAGGGTTGCGCGCTATTTAAAACACTGGTGGTGGCCTAAGAGTTCTTCTTTGTATAAAGCGTCGGGGATGTGGAGGGCAATTATGAGTATGAAGGAAATTGTCAAGGAGGGGGTGGGTAGCAGTTCGAGGTTTAGATTTTGGAAGGATGTGTGGATAGATAATTGGAAGTTACAAGATTTATATCCACATCCAGCTCAAGCGGCCTTGGATCTTGACATAACAGTCAATCGATATTTCTCGTTCCATGGGACTATCAAGATTTGGCTTCCTTTTAATTGAAGGAATCTTCAAGATCATGAATTTGAAGAATTAGTGGCTATATTATATCAGTTATCAAGGGTAATTGATGCAGGATAATTAACCACTTGCTCTAAAAGCTCAAACTGTTGGAGTATGAAAAATTAATCCCTTTATCTCATAGCCCAAGTCCTACATCGCGTGGGTTAAGACCTTGGCCGAACCCCCCTCCTGGGCCCCAAATCACATGGGTACCGCCTCACATGGGCCGCCCACCCCAAGTGTGTCCCTATATCCCACAGGATACCCCACTCAAGCCCAGTGTAAAATACGCATTAATCATCCCCGGTGAGGAGTCTCAAACACAAGACCTCCCCCGTGGGCCCCAAATCACATGGGTCACCCACCCCAAGTGTGTCCCCGCATCCCATGGGCTACTCCACTCGAGCTTGGTGTGCATAATAAAACATCAAAATAGACCACTCTTTGATAAGAATGTTATCTGTCAGCTTGATATGCTGAAAGTCAACCAAATAGGTTATAATTGAACACAAATCAAGCATGCTTTTGGTGGATTAGGGGCCATTACTTGTGAATACAACAAAAAGATGGAAAAAAGAAAAGAAAAAAGTAATGGTTTACCCCTTCTGATATTTCCCAAAATGGTTCATTCTGCTTCAATTCATCAAATCCCACTAAATCTTGAGTTTTGACCCTCAGAATAGGCCTAGATCTAGTCTTAAATTAGTTTATAAGCGTCCTTTGTCATTAAAATGAAAAGTGGAAAAACATGAGAAATTTTGAAAATAAAATTTCAGAATGGGGCCTCTATGGCTGTATCGGCCCGCATGAGCCAATACAAGCCGATGCAACATTTTCATTCCAAACTCTCTCCCAACATTAATCTCTCTCTCTCTCTCTCTCTCTCTCTCTCTCTCTCTCTCTCTCTCTCTCTCAAATTAGTTTTTCAATGTTATTAGTATAATAATAATATCAGTAACAATATTAAATCAGTTTCATTGCTCTTTTTCTACTTTTATACTTAATGGTTGCCCCTTCTTGTTACTTTAGGTGGCATTTGGTTGCACCAAATATTATAAATTTTTGTTAAATTCCATTATTAATAAGTCTAATTTGGTGCAGAATATCATGAAATTGGTGCAACCAAGCGCAACCTTGATTTAAAATCTAGAAGCTCTTTCTCTACTTTTATACTTAATGGTTACCCCTTCTTGTTACTTTAGGTTGTGTCAGTGTTCGAAATATCGGTATCGCATTACGTATCGCACCCTTGGGATACAAATACATATCGGTTATCGCATGGGATATATCGGTTGTATCGCGTATTGTATCGTTGTTGTTGGAAACATGGGGAATATTGGGAATTGGTCGAATTTTTCAATTAAACTTTAGTGATTGTTAAAAAAGACATCAATACACACTTATAAATCAAAACATTACAAAACATAAGTGCACATAACATATTTTCTTTGTATGGGGTCCTAATTTGTGTTGTCTAACTGATTGATGCATGTATATTTAAAGTCTATTCATATAATTTGTAAATAAAAGAAGACATGTGGAAACCCAAGTAATACATTCAAAAGCAAAAGAAGAATCACTAGATCAGGTTACACACATGTTTGATTTTATGTTTAGATACAAAGATTGCAACCGATTTGCAAGAAATTTAAAATATTTTATTTTTTTTAAAATTTTTCCGTAACTCGGCCCGTCTCATCCAAATCTCAAAATCGAAGCTCTCAATCCATGATTTTTCATGAATTTGTAACAATTTGACACTAATTTAACAGAGATTTGCCAATATATATATATATATATATATATATATATATATATATATATATATATATATATATTTAAAGGATCAAAATAAAAATGCTACCAGATCGAACATGTGGGATATATCCCACTACCTGTGCGTTTTGTATCGCACAAGTGGGATACAAGATATATCGTGGGATATATCGGCCGATATCGTCGATACTTAAAACATTGGGTTGCATTTGGTTGCACCAAATATTATAAAATTTTGTTAAATTCCAATATTAACAAGTCTAATTTGGTGCAGAATATCATGAAATTGGTGCAATCAAGCGCAACCTTGATTCAAAATCTAGAAGTAGCATGTAGCTTATGTTATAGCTTACACCTCACGCTTTTCAGAGGGGTGAATGCTACACTACCTGCTATTCGCTATTTAAAACACTAGTTTAAACATGCTTGTATTCGAATAAATAAATAAATTTTTAGGCACTTTATATATTTTTTTTTCCTTTTTTTCTTACCATTTATCACATTTTTCCTATTTTAAAATTAAAAAATAGAAGTATCGTGCAGCACTACAAAGGGTTGAGCGCTATGTAACAAGCTACCGCTATTTAAAACACTGGTGGTGGCCTAAGGCCCTGTTTGGGCGCGTGAAATACAGCAGAATACAAGGGATGGAATTACGGTCGCCACTGCATTTATGAGTTGCAGTGGATGGTCGGCTGCATTGCATGTACACATCTAACCCATGCGCCACACATGGCCTGTTTGGGTTTTGTGGGATTGCAATCATCCCATGGGCTATCTCATATTAGTTTGTTTGGATTTTCCATGGGATTGAAGTGGATTTCAAAAACGGCGTCACCTCCTCCATCTTTACCCACTGCACAGATGGTTTATTTGACCTACCGTGATTTATTTGTTTCATCTGCTCTATCCATCCATTTCATTAGAATTTGAACGGACAACATCCGTTTGGCCCGGACATGGCCCACCATTGAGAACCCCCTTCAATGATCGGAACCATCTATTGTGTTTGGCGGGGGGTTTCGATCAAAATCCTGGAGTTCTCACCCGATGATGCACACATGTGCGAGCTCGGCCTCGAACGCAAGATGAGCAGCATTTGGGGGATTTCCGAAAGTGGAAAGAAAGGTACTAGCTGCCTTGTTATTTCGAGGTCCAGTATAGTAGTCCGCAGACTACATAACAGGATTTTATTTTCTATTATCCGAACATCAGGCCAAGCATTTGAGTGATCGGAACCGTTCAATATGTAGGACCCACAAGCAATACGCTATAAGAACGGTGTGATTTATACAAATTACCCTATCTAAAACAACGTATTGCTCAATGATTTACATTCAAGTTCATTTTCTAGGTGGCTTTGATTATTTTTAATGAAGAAGGGGACCTTCCAAGGTCGATCCACGGTGAGACACAGTCCTACTACACTAATACAAGGGGCCCAGATGGAGGACTACAAATTCACTTTCCTAGTCCGCGGACTACTTAACTTTTACCCTGTCATTTCACCCTTCCTCCCATCTGATTCTTCAAATTCTGGTCACACTATATAACTATGCTTTCTCCACTTTAAATCTGTTGGAAGCTGATCAGCATGTGGGGGATTTCCGAAAGTCGAATACTTCATCTACGTCGGGACCCATCAGATCAACGGTGTAGATCACCAACCCCCAATCGTAACTTCCCATTTCATCCGGTTAAGGCTGAGGGAACGCATCACCTGTATATGGATGAGCGGGACGAAGATAACCTCTCCAAATCCCTAGTCTTAACGACAGAACGACGGACAAGGCTCGAGAGATGGACTTCGCTGTTTCCTGGGCATCTTCCTGAATACCGCTAGATATCCATTAGGTTATGGCGGTTCGGTTTAGAGCCACGGTCCAAACACACGCGTGGGTTACGGGGATGGGATCAAGTGATCCCAACCCACCTAATCCCATCTAATCCGTCCGGCCAAACAGGCCCTAAGAGTTCTTCTTTGTATAAAGCGTCGGAGATGTGGAGGGCAATTATGAGTATGAAGGAAATTGTCAAGGAGGGGGTGGGTAACAGTTCGAGGTTTGGAAGGATGTGTGGATAGATGATTGGAAGTTACAAGATTTATATCCACATCCAGCTCAAGCAGCCTTGGATCTTGACATAACAGTCAATCGATATTTCTCGTTCCATGGGACTATCAAGATTTGGCTTCCTTTTAATTGAAGGAATCTTCAAGATCATGAATTTGAAGAATTAGTGGCTATATTATATCAGTTGTCAAGGGTAATTGATGGAGGATAATTAACCACTTGCTCTAAAAGCTCGAACTGTTAGAGTATAGAGAATTAATCCCTTTATCTCATAGCCCAGGTCCCACATCGCGTGGGTTAGGACCTCGGCTGAACCCCCCTCCTAGGCCCCAAATCACATGGGTACCGCCTCACACGGGCCGCCCACCCCAAGTGTGTCCCTATATCCCACAGGCTACTCCACTCAAGCCCAGTGTGAAATACGCATTAATCATCCCCGGTGAGGAGTCTCAAACACAAGACCTCCCCCGTGGGCCCCAAATCACATGGGTCACCCACCCCAAGTGTGTCCCTATATCCCACGAGCTACCCCACTCGAGCTTGGTGTGAAAATGCCCCTGCATTAATCACCCCTGGTGAGGAGTCTCGAACGCGAGACCTCCCTCTTTAATACCAATTTGATGCAGAACAATTAATCACTTGCTCTAAAAGCTCGAACTGTTAGAGTATGGCGAATTAATCTCTTTATCTCATAGCCCAGGCCCCGCATCGCATGGGTAAGGACCTCGGCCGAACCCCCCTCGTGGGCCTCAAATCACATGGGTACCGCCTCACACAGGTCGCCCACCCCTAGTGTGTCCCTGCATCCCATAGGCTACCCCACTCGAGCCCGGTGTAAAATGCATATTAATCACCCCCGGTGAAGAGTGTTGAACACGAGACCTCTCCCGTGGGCCCCAAATCACATGGGTCACCCAACTCGATTGTGTCCCTGCATCCCATGGGCTACCCCACTCGAGCCAGGTGTGAAAATGCCCCTGCGTTAGTAATCCCATCGAAGGGGGCCGATTCAATGCCTTGGAAAGAGGTCATGTTGGGAAAGTTTTTGGTGAAATCTTTCCACTATTGTACTTAAAGGTGGTCCTTTTGTAGGCGGCAAAATGCATAACTTATTTCTTTGGTGATATGGTGCCCCCTCAAAGGTGGAGTAACTTTCCTGTCACTAGTGGGTTGGAATAGGGTGTTAACGATCCACAATTTGAGGAAGAGGAGTCTCTACATCACAAATGCATGCCCATTGTGTTGGCATAACAAGGAGTAGACCAATCATCTCTTCATGCATTGTTCATTCTCAATGGAGGTGTGGGAAGGTTTCTTTGGGATCTTTAGAGTATTATAGGTAATCCCTAGGTAAATTGAGGGATTTTTTTGGCAACGGCATGGAGGGGGTATTGGCAAATTGGGTAGCGATGTGTGGAGGATGTCCCTTCTTGCAGGTCTTTGGGCTTTACAGGGAAAAAGGAAAAACACATGCTTTCGAGATGTTTTTTGGAAATCCATGGGGGTCTTTCTAAGGGCGAAATCCAATGTAATAAAATGGGCATCAATTTCTGCTAAATTATATGCATGTAGTCTAGTAGGTTAGTCATTTAAAAATAAAAATAAAAAAAATTAGTCTAGTAGGTTAAGATTGGGGAGCTCTTTTTTTTTTTTTTTTTCCTTTTGTATTCTTTTCGACCATGCTGTTTCTTAAATACATTTGAAACAGATAACCAGATCCCCCATCATCTGGTATTAGAGCACATGTTTGAACAGATAAACAGATGCCACATCATCTGGCATCTTCATTGTGCTCCTGTCCATATATCTCCCTGCATCATCTGTCATCAGAGAAGTTCTAATGGTTGACAAAATGAATCTTGTGCATGATGATGCGGTTAATGGATGCCACATCATCTGACATCTTCATTGTGCTCCTTTCCATATATCTCCCTGCATCATCTGGCATCAGAGAAGTTCTAATGGTTGACGAAATGAATCTTGCGCATGATGATGCGGTTAATGGATGTCCTTGAAAGCAGAAAACATAGGAATGAATTGAATCATCCAAGATCTGAACAACATATTGAACAACTGTGGATCTGCAACATTTATTGCAAGGAGATGAGAACAAACCATATCTAATAGAGATACCCACCCAAAGGGGACAAAAAAAAAAAACTTCCAACTCAAATAACAGATAAATCAAACCCTGAAGGGGCAAAGCAGTGAATGAGCATCGGCATAGTTGGCTTCGGTGGACCTCTCTAAATCAGGAAGAGTTTCTTAACTGATTACATGGAGGCCTCATTCTTCCAGTGGAAGTAGTTAGCCAATGCAAGGGTCTAATTCAGATATATGCAACAGAAGGGCCATTATAGGATTGTACCCAAATGGTTCAATCCAGCAGAGAGCAAGGAAAGACTGGAACATATGACGATCCAAAAAGAGAAGTTCTTGTGGAGCAGAGGAAGTTTTGCAACCGCTTAAATTAAGAGAGAAACAAGAGGCTCCAAAAGGAGAGGAGAAAGGAGGACGCATGATTTGGGTTACGTCTGATTTTGCTTGGTCCTTTATATTCTATCAAAACAACCAAATGCCTACACTTACGTCTTATTACTGCAACAATCTGTTTTCTGTTTGATCTAGTATATTTAAGAGCCTGATCCAAGCCCGAGCCTAGCCGATTATCATTCAGGCTCGAAGAGCAATAGGTCTGAGTCCGGTCCCCAAGCCTGGTGAGCAGGCTTAAACCATGCCTACGACAAGGACATGCCTATTGGGTCAGTGGGCTAACCTCCCTTTGCCACCCCAAGGATGCAGCTGGAAGCGCTGGAAATGTGATAAGATGGAAAAGAAACCTAGCAATGCATGCTAGGAACCATGGCTACACATGACACATACCAACGCAAGCAAAGAGAATAAACTTTTCTCAAACTTCTCTTAATTCCAATGCATATCACCAATCCCTAACACGATAGTAACATGCTACAGCACCACTACATTAACGGTAAAGCAATCTTATCTTGGTTAGTAAATTCCCTTAATTAAACAAGTGCCCTAGTTGGTTTAACTAGCTAGACAAGTTTTGAAGTCTACACAAGTCACTGAGGTCTATGTTTAATAATTTATGTTCTTTTTTCAGTGGTTGAGTGTGATTAGGAGGCCCACAAATGATCATCACCATAAAGTACAGTTAAGATTTTGGAGTATTCTTAAATCAGGAATTCCTTTTCTAGTAAGCATATTCTCACCCTCTTTTTCTGGTGAGTGGATTCCCATGCTCTCTCTATCCCTCTCTAATGATCTCTCTCATTCCAGTTGTCTTTTGAGTTTTGAGGGATTCAAGTGGACGGAGTTTGTTGCTGGTCTTGGCATCAAATTCCAAGCTATGATTTCTAACATTTTATTCCAGACAGACTAAAGACTAAATAATCAGATGGTTCCATCCCAAGTTGGCCCCATGTGGGATCACATTTGTGACCACGAGGGCCCCACTCGTGTGATCAACAATCCATTTGCATCTCGATTCCTCTCCTTTTTGAAGGATCTTTGCCTCGAATTGCAGAATCAGGCGGGAGCTTCCAATATGTTGCCTTATGTCTTGTGCCCGTGGCTATGCTTCGCATCTCTACCTAGAAGTTGAGTCTGCAGTTGCCAAGGAGATTAGTTTCCCAGCTTCATGAATTGCTTGTGATCGTGGCTAGTCTAAGGATTTATCATAGTTTTCTTGCTCACTTCCGCCATAGCATTCATTCCTCCATTAAAAGAGGCTAATTAACATCTCTATAGATCCTAGTTTCTCCATCATTTCTTTGGATGAAACCCTCGATTCCCCAGACCAACTTGTTCTCATAACAGCTGATGCAGCCCAAAGCAGTAGAAATGTGATAAGATGGACAAGAAACTTAGCAACACATGCTAGACCCATGGAAACATCACAAAGTAACACATGCAAATAAAGAAGAAACTTCTCTCAAACTAATCTTAATATTCTAAGCTAAAAAGAGTCACACCACATCACTATAGGGCTTAATTATAGCCTACGACTAACACTATAGCGAAAGGAAAAGACAAATTGCCCCTGCTTAAAGCAGTAGTCACAGTCCACCCTCAAGTGAGGGTGGATTAGACTTTTACATTGTATTCAAAGACAAACTAAAGAATAACTACGCACATGCTTCCCTCACATGGACCCCATGTGGAATCACACATGTGACCATGTGGGGCCCACTTGTTTGATCAACAATGCATTTGCATCACTTAACTTCTATTGTCTTCTTCCAAAGTTCCAATTTTGCAAATACTTGGAAATGGCAAGAAATCTTCAGTTATATTTCTGCTGTTTAGCTGCTGATTGGCAAGGAAATCAAATGGCACATTCGCACTCCTTGAGTACACTTTGGGTTAGCATGCCTGATGCACAAGCTAACATGATATCCCAGCAATGTCTTGCACAATGAATAGGCCTGATTTATTACAACAAGAAAGGTCATTCATCAAGCTGTACCATCATCATGGGGACTACCTATGATCATCTATGCCTCTCAAAATATCACTTTAATCGGACGAACCAGGTCAGGCAAGCATTGGCCAAAAAATAGACCATGCATGTTGATTAACATGGAAAAGGTACAACGGCCACCCTCAACTGTCCATCGTGCAGGATCTGCTTTGATTCACAATTGAAGCTATGCATTTTGCAGCCAGCAACAAGGAATCTGTAATTTGCAATAACTATCAGAGGGTAGGAGGTAAGATTATCCAGGGCCCTCAATTTGGATGCAATTTTGGAGAGATCCAGATGCTTAACATGTTGGAGGCTGTTTTTGTTTTGCTCTCCAGAAAAGGAGGAAGGATGTGGTTTGGAACATATGGTTGAATTTCAATGAGATCTTTCTGTGATGCCATAAGGAGAAGTACAATGGAAATTCCGGCAGTCAAAGTCTTGCATACAGCCCCCCATCAGTTTAATTTATGGTTCTCTGTTGGACAGGGATATTGGACAATATCTTGACAACTGATTACTTGAAGATTCGCTATCATCAATTGACTAATCGATGCTTGCCATGCCTCTTTGATGAGTAGCCTGTAATCCGTTCTGCCTAGAGAGTAGTGAATGAGATATTCGAACCATTCAGAATTCAATGGGTAATTCCAGGCTTGATAGATATAACTCAGTAATGGCAAAGTGGAATGAAGCCATCTCCACTAGTGGTAAACTGCTATGGAAAATGCCCTTCCAAGCAATCCTATTGATCTTGATCATGTGGCAGGAAAGAAACAGAAAGATCTTTTTTGCTTCTTTTTTTTTTTTTTGAGGGGGGGGGGGGAGTAAGAAAGAACTGACTCTCTTATTCTAGTCCAGGACAGAAAGATCTTTTGCAGCAAAAATAGAGTACCAGAAATGTTTGTTCTAGTGTAGGACAGTCAAAGATTCAGGAAATTTTGGATAAGCAGCTGATAAGCATCCCAAAATTAATGTTGCAGTTCAAGTGGAGTCGAGTAATTAAAGGTGGGTATGAGGCCACCCAAATATATCAAAAGGTGGAGGACCCCTCCAGTCACTAAGGTAGAAATTATCATTTATGGCACCTCTATGGGGAATCATGGTCCAGCTGGGATAGCAGCCTTTCAAGTAATCACTTGGGAGCATGCATTGCCACATACTCTGGACAGCTTGGCCATTGCTACTCAATGCGTGCAGAGGCCAATGCTGTTCTTCGGGGAGTCAGAACTATGCATAATCTTAACCTATATCAGCTGCTCATCAAGAGGACTTTAAATGTTATCAAAGGGGAAACTCCAGGTGAATTCCCATGGCGATGGGGATGTAATCCAGGAGTTCAAAGCCCTTACCACTGAAGGGCCAGTTTCCTCTCACATCAACAAGAAGCTAATGTGGTTGCTGATACTCTTGCCAAGGGGTCGATCTGGAGGCTCTAGATTTGTCTGGAATGTAAGCAAAGGGCCTTTGTGTTTTGTGTTTGTGTTGTTCTTTTCCTCCCTTTCCTTATACAATCCTTTTGATATTTCATTTATAATTTTATTTTTTTTAAAAATAATAAATAAATAATAATAAATAAATAAATAAACAGGAGGTTAAAATATTCATTTAAACAACTACACCATCAAGTCAACAAAAATCTAAGTGGGTAACATGGTTACCTAATGGTAATGGTGGTAACGTTATGTGTTACAGGGCCAAAACGACCGTTACATAAAAAATGGCCTGTATCAGTCCCATAATGGGGCCAAAAAAGTTTTTCTTTCAAAAAATAAAAAAAAAAAAATGCCGTAATGGCAGCTACGGTCCATATCGTACTGGTAATGGTGGTGGCCATTACAGCCACCATTACTGTTATGAAAATACTCAAAAATGCGGGTTGCAAGCAAACAAAAGATCTTCCCAAAAGAAATGTTCTTGACATTGCCTCATCCAACTCAAGCATATTTTCAAAATTTAAAATTATCTCTTTTTTATGGATAATTTGAAGAAAAACAAAAAACAACAAAACAAAACAAAACCTAACAATGAATTGCTAGGATTTCTGGAAAAGAAATGCCTCACACATATACATGTGCGAATCAACGCAATCACGTTCAAGACAATTTCAAGTGCCAATATCAGGATACGCACCTCAGAAGATGAATGTCGAGGATACATGCAACTCATGAAATGTCGTAAAAACTTAGTTTTGGCTTGGACTTGCAGCACAAGAAGCTGACGTATTGCTGCCACTTGGAATATCGTTGCCATGATTCTCAGCAATCCTCTGGTTATGTGGCTCTGTAACTGAAGTACCTTCCGTGCTATGAGATGCAGAAGCATCACTCTCTCTACTATTGTCTCTGGTGTCAAGGCGCTCCATCATGCGTGACACACTAGCAATTCCAGCATTGACCTCTCTCCTGACTTCAGAACCAAGATCCCCAACAGAAGTGTTGCGTGCAAATAACCTCTCTTTCCATCCTCTTGTACTCTTGGATATCGATTCCTTGTATCTTTTAGTAACGCGAAAAAACAAAACTAAGATCATCAGAACCATTACTTGTGAAAAACAAGAATTTAGAGACATTATAAAGATGAAAGGGCTTTCTGTACACCTCATTGAGACAGCATTCCACCGAGATTTTATCGATTCGGAAAAGGATTGGAGTTCCGATGGTCCTGCTCTATCATGGCTTACAGGGGAAGGTTGAACAACAGGATTCCTGTAATAAAATGATCAACAAGACCAAGGGTTAGACAAAAATGTACTCAACAGAGGGTGGATGAGGTTGGCCATAAGACATACCGGTTATTAGAAACCCCAGGCCTACTGGCCACAACCACAGGAGTTCCAGAAGCTGAGGCAGGAACCTGTTCAACTAGAACAGGAGGTAACTGTGAAACTCGCTGTGAGGTTTCCTCTCCAACTTCAGGAAGAGGAACCGAAGGAGCACGTTCATTTTCCCCTTCTCTTTGACCAGTCATGGCAGAAATAGGACCAACAGGAGGTGCATTGGGATGCGCAGAGAAGACCAAAAACTGTGGACGACCCTGAGCAGCCGACCTGCTCCTCTGCCCTTCTCTTCTAGCTATGTGATGTGCTCTGCCCATAGCTGCTGCAGCAGCCAAGTGCTGGATTATACGCTCTTCGAGTTCAGAATCATTCGCACCTACTGGTAACTGCGTTAAAATGAAAAGGAACTTTAGTGGCATACTTTTATGTGCAGACAGAATATCTGGTTTGATCAAAATGGTTATTTTGGTCATGTCCAGCTGCAAGCATGGAACACGCATTGCAAAACATTAGGGCCTGTAAGATTACAAACATGTTGTAATTCAAAATCCCCGAGGGTAGGATGATGAAATATTGTGGTGTTTCGTGATTGATTAACCCTAAAGCTCCTTTCCCTTTCCACCGCCTCCAGCAGTTCTTGGCTGCAAACAGCAACATAGTGAATAACAGCAATGAAGTATTGAATGTGAAAATAGGAAAAGACGTTAGAAGAGCACAATAAGTTAGAATAAACCTGGTGGGATCCTTCAGGCTGATGGATTGCCAACACATGGGGCATTGGGAGCTTCTTTGGCACCTACGAGAGGTATGGTAAATGTGAATATGTCACACTTCAAAATGTACAGTAAAAGAGTGTCACTAAGTTTAACTGATGAGCAGTATTCTTTGGAAGTAGGCTCAAGGGAACAGAACTGGTCACTACGAGAAATACACAGCACTGATCTGGATGACTAACAAGAAATGTTTTAAAATATGAGAAACAGAAAGTCTGTAGGTTCAGGGTTTGCATTCCTTGCTACTTCTTGCGAGAGTAAGTCTCCAATCTTTTGAGAGCCCAGACAACCTCACTGCCAAGTAGGAAAGTATTGACCCACGTACAGCCTAGCTAAAGCTGACTTCCTGATAGTTTAGCAAGTGGAGTTTATAGATATGGGACAATCTCTCCACTTGGTAGGTGCGCTTGTTTTTCCCCCCTTCTGCTTTCGAACAAATTGAATTAATAGAAAGAAAGAAAAACAAGGCTAAATTGCCAATATGTGAAGCAGGAGTGGCACATTGAGAGAGGGATCGTGCAAAAAAGAACAGACCTACAAGTACTAGATGATAAAATGAATGATCCCCACTATATGGAGTTAGATACTTAGATTCTTAAAACAGTAAGTCCATGTGCAGTGACATTAATAATGTAATTAGAGATTTTATTGCCAAACATCAGAAAGGAAAAACAGCAAGCAAGCTCTAAGGAGAGATCATGGACTGGAATAGGTGATTTTGCTATCTGAACTCCAAAAGGTGAGAACGCACCCAAGGTCCTAAGGAGATGTCAAGGATAAAAAGAACTGTCTCAGGACCCAACATGATTCAATTGATTGAAAACCAATTTAACCAAACTAGATATAATCTAAAACAACTGCCCACCACATGCCATCTACCAAATTTCAAGAAAGTCAGAATTGGAAGCAGAAAAAGGGGGGCCATACCATTCAAGGATGCACTGAAGATGAAACTCATGCTTGCAGGTAGTCACCTGCAAGATCACAATAAAATCAGTTATAAGGAAAGACTATAGGCACAATTGGAGTTCACAAAACCAATAAAACAAAAACATAAAAACAAAAGGCAATTATGGCCACAATAAATCAGCTTGGTAGCTGAACAGGTAAGACGACTTGATCTAGGCCATCCACACAGTGGAATTCATTGCCGATGGGCATGCAACAAATTCCTCCAACGGATGACTGCCCCATCAGTGGCCTAATATAAACAGTTTACTAAACAGTCCACATTCAACAGGAAAAGAACATGCTGCTCATACAGGCTGATTTTCTAATGGGGGGATAGATCTTAGGGCATGCCCATCATTGATGGGGCCCACCAGATGACTGGTCTCCATCCCCCTACTGTCTAAAACACGCAACACTTCAAAACGAAGATACAAAACAAAATCAATATTTACAACAGCAGGTCAGTCTCAAATCCTTTACCGTTGATGGGTCACTATCGCAGAAGGCTTCAAGGCAGATGCTGCAAGCATCATCACAGGCATCCTGTATGCCCCCTTCAACAAATGCAGCAGCAGATGTCAGATGGCTCTCAGCCTTCGCCGTCTCATCCATGCCTACAAAACCCACATACAAAATCAATAGAGTTATGTCACCTCCTCATTAAAATAAAATATAAAAAAAAAATGGCAAAAGAACATCAACGCCAATCCACACGAAAAAACAAAAAGAGAGAGAGGGAGAGAGAGCAGAAAATGACAGAAGGGGGCCTGCAGATGTGAGAAAAATGTCAAACTTCTTATGATCATCAGAATCAATACCAAAATGAATAAAGCCAGCGAATTTACAGAAAATTCTACCAAAAATTAATCCCCATAAAGACAAAGTCAATGTCTTTACAGGAAACCCAGCAGAATTCAATCCTAGCGATCAATAAATCTGGCACTTTTACAAAAATAAAAATAAAAATACCAACACTCCCACCAATTCAAACAAGATGAGCCAAAGACCAAACAAAATGGCATTTCCTGTCCAGCCAAACAGCAGTAAAGGTGGGATCCACCTTCCAGGCGACCCAGGCCAGGATCACCAATCACTCCCAGCTCCGTGTGGGCCCTACCCGAAAACCCTCCCCCAATCACAAATCCTTTGTCCACACCATCAATGCTTCTTCATGGACCATTTGACAGACCAACTATTTTCATGATGAGGAGATCTCAACGAGCAAGATCAACCGACCGTCGGGGCCCACAGATGAACAGCCCAGATAACCAAAAAGTGGGACCCGACCTATCGTTGCTGGGCCAAACAAAACCCATTTTATCCGCTCACGCATCATGAGAACATCATAAGAAAAGAAGGACAAAAAAGGAAAAATAAAATAAAATAAAGATAAAATAGAAAAACGAAACTAAAGACGGATCTCGAATTGAAAATTGAACAAAATAAGAAAATTCGAGAAAGAAATCCACACAAGAGGAGGAGATCGATATCGAAATGTATAAAAATCACAAAAGCGGATCCGATCGATGGAAAATTTGGGAAAAGGGGGGTATTGGGACAAACCTGAGATGAATTACTACAAATTAGAGGCTAGGTATGCAAGGAATTGGTAGTGAAATGTCAGAATCAAGCTCGAATTCCACCGATTTGAGATGGATCAGAGCCCATCAATCAAAACCCTAGAAGAGAGAGAGAGGGAGAGAGGGAGGAAATCTCTCTTTTCCTTTCTAGGGAGCGAGCATCGGCCAATGGAGAGCGGAGGAGCGGAGGAGACACCCGGGAGTTTTACTTTTCTCGGCATTGTATTTTATGCCAATGACTCCCCTGCTAGTTCACCACCATTTTAGAAATGCGTGTGATTCTTCGACCGTCCCTATGGCATGGACGCGGATTGCGTACAACCCCCACCAGGAGCTGGCCAGGACGGACGGTCCTGACAGGGGCTCCGTGAGGACCAACGTGATGTATATGCTTTATCCACACTGTCCATCCATTTTGAAAGATCATTTTAGATGTCGAGCCCTAAAATGAGGCAGATCGAAGGCTCAAGTGGACCACAACAAAGGAAGTCACCGGACAGTGATATGTACCGTCAACCGTGAAGTTTATTTGCAATCCAACCTGTTCGTAAGGTCGCATAGACCTGTATGAAGGGAAAACATAAATATCAGCCATTTATTTGATATCCATCAATTGAATGGTTAAGATTGTTTAATTAAGGTGGTTTTAGAGATATAATCCTCGCAGATTGAGCGAATGGTCGCAGAGACTCCACGACTGCCATATGTCAAGAGGATGAGTGGCCCACATTTTGAAAATGCCGGTGAATGTCTACCCAGTCTTGTACGGTTGTATAAGGAGCGCATTAGGTGTTTTCCGAGTAATTCGGCAGTGTAGCGGGTGTTTCTCTGACCGTGGGGACAACCTTGCCATAGTTGTATATATCCACGCCGTCCATCAGTTTTTTCAGATCATTTTAGGTTACAATAGCAAAAACGAAGCAGATCCAACTCTTAAATGGACCACATATTATGGATTTAATATACACCATTAAAAACTTCTTAGTGGTCGTATAAAGTTTTGGATCAAGTTTATATATATTTTTTTCTTTCCATTAATCCTAGTCTTTTTGATGGTATCAACAGGTTGGATGGGAAATAAACATTGCAGTCGGCCTTAGGAATTTTTTAATGATAGGCGTTCAATTACCACTGTTTCACGTAGTGTGGTCCAGTTAAGATTTTTAACACATTAGTCTGTGTTGAAATTCTTTAAAATGATATTTAAAAACGGATGGACGGCGTGGATAGGAAACAAATACATTAATGTGGGCCCCACTATCAGGGACACACCCAATGTGGTGTTGCCCGTGTAACACCTAATCCGCTCCCCGTTGTACACGGGAGGGGAGCGGAACGCGGAATGCATGATACACGTCCTTCTTCCCGCTGTATACGCACGCTTTCAATTGTTCTAGGTGGGGCCCATTTTATGGAAATACATGTGATTGATCTATTGCTTCTCTCCTCCGATGGATTGTGGCCGAAAAATGTTTCATATTTAAGGTCCAAGATACCGTTTGTTGGTGTCCTTTTCAGTTGAACGTAGATCGTTGTTCTGAATTTCTTGTTAACCGTCTATCTGTAGACCACAAAGAAAAGGGTTAAGATTTTATTTTCGTGGGCAAAAACGTCTACAGCTAGATGCACTAACCAACAGTCTAGATTACCGGATCATGGTTCCAGTTGTCAGAGTTGAAAACCACCGGATGGTGTGGAAAGGCGAGTATGGTTTGTGCAATAATTCCTCTTTATGCAGAAGCTTTGGGAAACGTGAAGCTACTCGAGTAGGATCGTTTCCTACTCGCGGTAGCACGTGTGATCAAGTACACGTATGTACGACCACGATTTTTATCTCGCCGTGGCCTGGCCAAATTATGAAGTGGATCTTGAGATTTCATGTGCTTGAATTTATGGTTGAAGTGGGGCCCACCATATGAATGCCCGCTGTCTTATACACATGTGGACGCTCGCACGTACGCCCGAGAGTACCTGGAATCCGAACCTAATCGCCGAGAAGCCAAGGCAGGACGGCAGCCTAACAGGACCTGCATGCGTGAGAGTGAAGGCTTCGTTGGAGTTGCATGCTGACTTGGCAGATTCCAGAGAGATCCTCGCCGTTCATCGGATGCTTTCCGTCAGTAACATGCTCGGGCCCAAAAATTACTTGTATCATATCAGAAAATAGGTGAATACGTTTAAGAAAAAAATGGATAGAAATAAATCAACGGCTCAACCATTAATTATTTCATCAGTATTTTTGAACTAGATAACTTTCATAGCATGGTACACATGATGCACGGATCAGATCTTACAAAATCATGGTGAATTAGAAGATGTGCCGCGGAGAAATCATCCATTCCATGCAGACGAGTCTGCTTACAAACTTCCAATGATAGAGGTGGGATCGAAAAAGCTGGTCGTATTTTGACCAATGAAATATGAAATGGATTACTTTTCTATTATCTCGACAAGTTAGGAATTTTCTTTTATTTTTTCGGGTCTCCTGATGACGATTTTCATGGACCCGATTACGGTGAAATTTGTCTCGATTGTAACCATTCGGCATGTGGCATACTTTTGGGTATTACAATCTGCACCGTCCATTCACAGGGACACATTGTATATCATTGATTGGACGATCATAATCGTTCAATTGATAGCCATCATGTGTACAACTGAAAATTGATAAAATGTTGTCTTTTAGGAGGTGAAGTCATGTGCCCCTTGGCCCGGAAAGTTCAATCATGCAACAGGGATAGGGATTGATGACAAAGTCAAGTCATATCTCAAGTCAACACGGACATAGTACGGTCTGGTCCAGTTCAGCACCGTGATTGGCAATCAAAATTCTACATAATTATGCACCTTGGCCCAATCACAGCTCAATTTCACACCTAATGATAAATATTGCAAGCAGAGAAAGTTGAATCCCTCGGTAGCACTTTTGATATATGTATATCATAAATCCATGTGTCGTATGGTTGGTTAAGTCCTTGGAAGCCAAAGACTGAATACATAAGAGAACATGAGCATCAATAAATAAAGAACATGTATATGAGATGCTTTGATAACTATAACTCTTAACCCAAAATAACAAACTTTTGAACCCTTAGATGATTACTGATCTTATAGGTAAATATTGTTGATCATCCCTTAGCTATAGGAGACTAAAATTGGCTTTAGAGGTCAAAGTGATGAAAATTAGAACAGAAAGAAAACAATTGATTCTTAAATTTTCGATATATGGATTGACTATTTCAATAGGTCGAAGGTCAAGTTCGTCGGTTGAAAATGAGGGTTGACGGGTCGAAAGTGGCAAAACTAGATGGTAAGAAAAATCATGTGCCACTTAATATTTTTATAGGTCGAATCTCCAGGTAATGGTCAAAAATTAAGGTTGACAGATCAAAAGTGACAAAAAATACCATGTGTCACTGAATATTTCGACAGGTCGAAGCCTCGGGTCGACAGGTTGAAGGACTTTTCGACTGGTCGAAGCATCAGGTCGACAGGTTAAAGGACTTTTCGACTGGTCGAAGCATTGGGTCGACAGGTTGATGGCTAGTCGTTTCTACCCATTTTATGACCATTGAAACTCGATTCCTTTATGTAGAAAATCTGGTATTTAAGTAATTCGAGAGGTTTTTGATACAATAGAAGCTTAGGTGATTTCATGATCATATCCTTCATCCCAAGCCTCTAATTCGATGAGTTCTAAATCGCATTCCTTAAAATTAACATTCTAATAAGGATTTCAACACCCACATTGAAGATGTGCTTGAACTCCAAAATTTTCTAGAGATTAGATTTAACCTCTACAGGCATATCATTGTCTAAATCCTCTATAAGACTCATCAAGTAAAATCCCATTAGCTTTATAATTTTCCATTAGTTATAGAAGATTATACCCAACTTTCCATCACCTTAATCACTACATCGGAATATCATATGCAAAGTGTTTAATCTTGAAGTTGAAACACTGACAAATCATCAGCATCATAATCGAAAGAGCAAATGGAAGTTGATTGAAGCACATGAGAGCATTAATCAAGCAACCCGAGGAGGTGCTATAAAATGGGCTCAATCTTATAAGTTGTCATGTGTAAGAATTTGTATATACTCATTCCTTGTGTGGGATTGAGTGTAAGAGTTTGAATTGCCAAACTCGATTAGGTTCTTATGTATGACCGTGAATCTTGGGTAAGTGTAAGTGCTATAGTTTCTATCCCTGTTTATTGTCAAATTTGTGATGACAAAATCACTGTTATGTTATATATAACTTGCTTAAGTGAAGCTCTCTCAAGGATCAACATTCATAAACAAGCTAAGCTCACAACAAGCAAGGCTCTCAAGTACAAGACTCAAGATCTTGAATGAAAGAACTGCTCACAAGACAAGACTCAAGCTGAACTCAAGACTCAAGCTGAAACTCAAGCCACTTTCAAGATTGAGTTACATGAAGAGTTCAACTACATCAAGACTTCAAGACGGATACGTCAAGGTCACTTGTTCCTAATGCTTCAATGTCCATACTTCATGATTGAGGTTTGTTTG
Organism: Magnolia sinica; assembly: GCF_029962835.1. NCBI lineage: Eukaryota > Viridiplantae > Streptophyta > Magnoliopsida > Magnoliales > Magnoliaceae > Magnolia > Magnolia sinica. The sequence continues at coordinate 50,937,052 of NC_080590.1, forward strand.
ACCATAGGTTGACCTTAGAAGTAGGTCATTTCAGATACATAAGTCGAATGTTATTTTTCATGTGATTGGTCTGTTCTTCGACTAGTCCTAGGCCTTCTTCGACTAGTTCTAGACTTGCTTCGACTAGTCTAAGAAATTCCTCGACCAGTCGTAAGTTTGTTACAAATTTCGGATAAAATCTGTTAGCCTTCGACTAGTCCTGGAATTTGTTCGACCAGTCGTAGGAACAGTGTCGACTGATCTTCGACCAGCCGTACATTCTTCGACTCGAAGTCCAGCGAAGATATTCAGGACCTACGACCAGTCGAAGGAAACCTACGACCAGTCGTAGGTGACCTACGACCAGTCGTAGGAAAGCTTCGACCAGTCGTAGAGCAGTCGAGCATATCCTGGATTTTTCAAATATCTGTTGTTGCTTCGACTAGTCGAAGAGAACTCTAGACCAGTCGAAGACCCGATCTTCTCACCTATGAATAGTGCACGAATCTCAGAAGAAATTATCGATTTAATAATAGTATTCAAGCCAATCTTCGTCGAACTTCTGAGAGATAATTCTATGCTCCATCTAAACTAAGTGTGCTTATTTAATATTCTCTTTCCTTAGCTTTATTTTAATTGATTTTTTCTTATATTCCAATCTGATTTGATAAAGAGGAATTATTATTCCCTTTCTTTGGAATCAAAATCAATTAAGGCAAGCCCTATTTGGTTTAATTTAAAATCTATTAGAATTAGAACCATTGTAATCGAGTCTTGGACATTGAACTTGGACATTCAATCATCTACTTTGATTTGGTTCTACTGCTACAACGAAGGAGATATTCGTATTTTATATATTGTAAATTCCTTTCTATTATTTTGGTTTCTTTCAAGATTTGCGGAAAAATCTTGTTATATTGGTTATCCGAGGAAAGCCAGGAAAACTTAGAAGTGGGGTTTTTAATTGTGTAAGCCCACATACAAAGACACAATTGTAAGGGTTTTGTGTGAACCCTAGGAAAACCTATTTTTAGTGAACACTAATATCCCTGTGTGAGGATATTAGGAGTGGAGTAGCATTTTGTGTGGTTATTGTTTAACAGTTGGTTAACACACAGGCGAACCACTATAATCCCTTGAGTTGTGGTTGATTGTTTTATTCTTCTAATTTTTTATTCTTTTTGTGGGATATATGTATGGTGGTGAATGTTGTAATTATTTCAAGCTTTGTGAGAATGTTGTAATAGCTTAGAATTTACTTTCTGCTATTCCTTTATAAGCTTGATTTTCAATTTCATTTGAAAGTTGTTCCAGCAAGGTTGCCCTGCCATTTTTATGGTGTATGGCTGTCCCTAGAACAATACATTTTTAATTACAAGTTATTTCAATTCAGTTTATATTTATTTTTGTATTCCTCTTCGATTTGAGACTTGATACAAAGACCTTTCTAGAAATAAGGTTGTCCTACCATAAACTCTGTTTTTGGTATAAGGTTGTCCTTAGAATAACGTTTGTATCAACCTCTCAAGATCTGAATTTTGAGGTTGTTTTTCTTTCCTGCATTGTTATTTAATTTGGCTATCATTTTCTTTATTATTCCGCTGTTATAAGTTTTTATTTGGCATTGTCCTATTCACCCCCCCTCTAGGACATATAGCTTGGCCTTTTCAAGTGGTATTAGAGCCTAATAGCTCGTTTTTTGGATTTAATTCCTGAGCTAACGATTTAAGCTATTTAAGATGTCAAATTTTGATAGCCTTTCAGTCACAAGGCCTCCACCCTTTGATGGCTCCAACTATGCTTATTGGAAAGCCAGAATGAGGATCTTCCTCAAATCAATGGATGAAAATGTGTGGCAAGCCACAGTGACTGAATGGAATCCTCCTATCATGGAAGTTACTGGAGTTGATGGTTCAAAATCAATGAAAACCACACCATATTACCAATGGACCACCCTTCAGAAAAGTGAGAGTAGTGCAAATGCTAAAGCACTAAATGCAATTACTTGCGCACTATCACCGGATGAGTTCAAAGAATCATTTCTTGTAATACTGCAAAGCAAGCTTGGGATATTTTAGAAATGACACACGAGGGTACTACAATTGTCAAAAAATCTAAAGTCCAACTCCTCATAACCAGATTTGAAGAAATTCATATGGAGGAAAATGAAATGTTTATGGACTTCTACACTAGATTGAATGACATTGTAAACTCAATGTGGGGTCTTGGCGATAAAATCCCAGAAAGTAAAGTATGTGCAAAAATACTACGCTCACTTCCTCAACGGTTCAATTCTAAAGTAACCGCGATCCAGGAACTTCGTGATACAGATAATATGAGGGTTGAAGAACTAGTTGGTTCTTTACAAACCTACGAGTTAAACTTTAAAGCTCCTAAAGGTAAATCTATCGCACTAAAATCTTCTAAATGTAATTCAGAAGAAAATTCTGATTCAGAAGATGATATGACTCTTTTAGCTAAAAAATTTTACAAAATTTTTAAAAGTAAGAAAAGGGTTGATTTACAAAAATCAAATGACAAAAAGAAGTTTAGACCCAAATCTCGAAAATCTTTGAAAGATAGTCAATGTTACAACTGTCTAGAATATGGGCACTTAGCAAATAGATGTCCTAAAAGGGACAAACCCAAGAAGAAGGGTATGTTGGCTACATGGGATGAATCATCTGATTCTGAAGGTTCTTCTGAGTCAGAAGATTCTGAAACTGAGTCGGGCAATGAGATTAAAGCTCTTATGATTCTAGTCAAATTCACATTTTCAGATAATGATTCTATAAGTGAAGAAAATCTGAATGGTGAATGTGAAAATGAAGATGATCTTCAAGACGCTTACAATGCCCTATATAAGGAAAGTTGTAAAATTGCTGTCAAACTTAAACTTCAAAAAGAAAAGTTTTCTAAACTCAAAAATTGTTTTGATTCACTTGTCTTAGAAAAATCACAAATTTCAGATTATCTTAAAAAATCAAAATGCGATTTGGAATTCAAAAACTCACTAATTGTTGATTTAAAATCTGAAATTGAGAATCTTAAAACTGAAGTATCTTCTCTTCTGAGTTTAAAGGACACATGGAAATATGCCCAAGGTGATCCAGAGTTAGAAAAACTTTTATCCGGATCAAGAAAATGTGGCGATCGATCCGGGTTGGGCTATGATAAAAATTTATCTCCTAAACAAAAGTATACTCCTCCTATGTTTGTTAAAGGAGAGTCCTCAAACTCAAAAGGGAAAAGTACTTATCAAGATTTTTCTAAAAATTTAAAAACTTTTCAAAAACCTAGAAACAGCCATGTCAACTTTAATCAGAAACGAAATCCACTAGCTGAAAAGATAGTTGATTTACTCAAGGAGCTCTTAAAATCTAACTCTACAGGTCATTCCTACAAATATACACAAAAGAAGACCAACTATGTTCCTAAACCCAAAACAGTTATGAAATGGGTTCCTAAAGTCACCGCTTGGTTGCTCACACGCTTTCAAAGCAACAAGTCATTCAAAGTGGTACCTAGGCAGGTGGATGCTCCAGGCATATGACAGGTGACAAAGCCTTATTCACCGATCTGAAAGATATGACTGATGGTTCAGTCACATTTGGTGATGGTAGCAACTGTAAGATTATAGGCCAAGGTACGGTTCAACTTTTTAATCTTCCTGTGTTTAAAAATGTTTTATACGTTGAAGGCCTAAAGCACAACTTGCTTAGTATATCACAAATATGTGATAATAATCATAATGTTCGGTTTTCTAATCAAAGCTGTGAAATACTAAATAATAAGGGTTCTGTAATATTAACTGGACGTAGAACGTCTGAAAATTGCTATATTATTAGTGAATCCAGCTCATCTAATCAAACATGTTACATGGTCCATACAGACGAGACTGATTTATGGCATAAACATCTTGGACATGTACATTATCGAAATTTATATCGATTGAGCAAACGAGAACTTGTAAGAGGTTTACCCAAACTTCAGAAATTAGATAAAATATGTGGTGAGTGCTAGATAGGCAAACAAACAAAGAACTCACACAAAAAGGTGAATTCAAATACTACATCAAGACCACTCAAACTTCTCCACATGGACCTGATAGGACCTACCAGAACGGAAAGTCGTGGTGGTAAAAAGTACATCTTGGTAATAATCGATGACTTTACCAGATTCACTTAGGTAGTCTTCTTAAGGGATAAATCTGAAACTCTTGAAGAAGTAAGAAAAGTTCTCAAAAGGATTCAAACTGAAAAATCCTCTCAAATCAGTAAAATTCGTAGTGATCATGGATCTGAATTTGAGAATAGCAATTTTGAGAAGTTCTGTACCGACCAAGGAATATTACATGAATTCTCTACTCCCAAAACTCCACAACAAAATGGAGTTGTAGAAAGAAAGAATATGGTGCTTCAAGAAATGGCTAATGTCATGTTGAATAGCATGAAGCTCTCTAAAAATCTTTGGGCTGAAGCAATTAACACAGCTTGCTATATTATTAACCGAGTATACACTAGCAAAGATAATAATAAAACGGCTTACGAATTGTGGTTCAATAAAAAGCCTACTGTTAAATACTTTCGAGTTTTTGGCAGCAAGTGCTATATTTTACGTGATCGTGAAAATTTGGAAAAGTTCGATACGAAGAGTGATGAAGGTATTTTTCTAGGATATTCTTTAAACAGTCGAGCTTATAGGGTCCTGAATAAAAGGACTGGTGTGATTCAAGAATCCATTAATGTTGTCATTGATGATCACTTAAACACACCAATCTCTAATTCAGATAATGATGAAGTACTAATCATTGATAAACCCGATACTTCATCGAATCAGACTGATTCTGAGTTAAGGACTGTTAAAGATCATCCAACCACACAAATTCTTGGAAACCCTCTCACCGGTGTTCGCACCGTAGACAACTTGAGGATATATGTAATTATGTATGTTTTACATCCCAAATTGAACCATCTAACGTAAAAAAGCTCTTGCTGATGAGAAACCGGATTGTTGCGATGCAAGATGAACTCAACCAATTCGTAAGAAATGATGTTTGGTATCTCGTACCAAGACCTAAAGATAAACACATCATTGGAACAAAATGGATTTTCAAAAATAAGTCTGACGAATGTGGAAATATAATTAGAAACAAGGCTAGACTGGTGGTACAAGGTTATACTCAAATTGAAGGAATTGATTTCGATGAAACCTTTGCACCAGTAGCACGTCTTGAATCTATCAGACTATTTATATCCATTGCATGTTTTAAAAAGATAAAGATCTATCAGATGGATGTGAAAAGTGCTTTTCTAAATGGCGATTTACATGAAGAAGTCTATGTTGAACAACCAATGGGATTTGAAGATTCCAAAAATACTGATCATGTATATCGGCTTAAAAAGGCACTTTATGGATTAAAACAAGCACCTAGGGCATGGTATGAGAAACTAACAAAATTTCTTTTAAGTCATAATTTTCAAATGGGATCTGTTGATAAAACTCTGTTTGTTAAGAAACATAATGATCATATCATAATGGTACAGATTTATGTTGATGATATCATTTATGGATCAACTTGTAATAACTTGACTACTGAGTTTGCAGATTTGATGAAATCACAGTTCGAAATGAGCATGGTTGGGGAATTGACTTATTTCCTTGGATTGCAAGTAAAGCAACAACCTGAAGGAATATTCATTTCTCAATCTAAGTATGCCTTAAATCTAATCAAGAGATTTGGATTTGAGAATGGTAGGAATTTCGATACTCCTATGAGTACTACCCTGAAACTATCAAAAGACTCTAATGGTAAAAATGTTGATTCAAAACTTTATCAGAGTATGATTGGTAGTTTGTTATATTTAACTGCTAGTAGACCTGATATTTCTCTAAGTGTTGGTATTTGCGCAAGATATCAATCTGATCCAAAAGAATCTCACTTGATTGTTGTCAAGCGAATTATTAGATATGTCGCAAGTACTGTAAATCTTGGTCTCTGGTATCCTCATGAAACCAATGTCCAATTAGCTGGGTACTCGGATGCTGACTGGGTTGGTAATCTAGATGATAGAAAATCAACCAGTGGTGGTTGTTTTTACATTGGAAATTGTCTAGTTTCCTGGTTTAGTAAGAAACAAAATTCTATATCACTTTCAATAGCTGACGCAGCTGATAATGCATGTACACAGCTTGTTTGGATGCAACGAATGCTAAGTGATTATGGAATTAAACAGGATTCTATGTTATTACATTGTGATAATTCCAGTGCGATAAATATTTCAAAAAATCCTATTCAGCATTCTCGTACTAAGCATATTGACATTATATTTCATTATATAAGGGAATTAGTAGAAGAAAATGTTATATCTCTAGAATATATTCCTACAGAAAACGTTCTGATATTTTCACAAAACCTCTTGATAAAAGCAGGTTCAAAAAGATGAAATTTGATCTTGGCATGTGCATTTTAAATTGATAATTTATGCCTTCTTGTATAATATTGTATATATTTGCTAGATTGTATTTCAATTTTTGTAAAATTTGCAAGTATATTGAATTTTTAGGGTTTATACGACCAGTCGTGAGTATACACGACCAGTCGTACTACGACCGGTCGTAGATACCCACGACCAGTCGTGGAGCACGGGTTTCACTTCAAATTGGAGATTTTTGCTTTCTTCCTCATTTCATTCTTCAGTTTAGACTCCATCCTGGTCATAGTGGCATTCCTTTTGCCTACTTTATGACTGTATTGGCTACTCATATGTTAGTCGATATGCCTGTTGATGAAGCACCAATCCATCATCTAATCTTCAACAATACAAATATTAATAAGATGAAGTTGGATCTGCTTCCTGAACAAGGTGGTGGTGGTGATGGTGGTCCTGAAGAAGCTGGTGTTGACATTAATATGGATGACATTTTTGAGGAACTGGATTCTGACTCAGCTAATGATCCAGATTTTATACCATCTGATGTTGATGCACGTCTGAGTGCATTAGAAGGTAAAGTTGAGAATATAAATGTTAAGTTGGAAAACATGTCTGTTGCTCATGATTTACAATTCAAGTACATGCGCATATATCTTAGGCGCTTGAACAAAGGCATGCACCAACTTGATCCTTCTATTCCTGCTCCATCTTCAAGTTCTAGTTCTGACTAGTTTCTATGAGACTTTTTGTATGTAATAACTTTCTTACTTAGCACTTGGCTGATTTTGATTTGGATTCTATCTATGTTTAATGCTGGATATTTGTTCTTGATGTAATATTTATGCTGGATATATGTGATGCTATCTTGTGTATCTCTATGACTCTTTTGCTATACTCTATTTCCTCCTTCTGTTTACTCTCATTCCTTTATTTAGTTCTCCTTTGTCATATTGTGACAAAAAGGGGGAGAATGGTTTGTTGTTAATATGATTGTGAGAGGAGTAGCATTGGTTATGTTACTCAGGGGGAGTGGGGAGTCAAGGGGAGTATATGTTTGATCTTGTTGAATGTTGAATATTGATTTACAGGTATTAACCAGTTGTTTTATTCTTGTTTATCTTGATTATGTGTTTTGTCACTAATTTGACAAAGGGGGAGATTGTAAGTGCTATAGTTTCTATCCCTGTTTGTTGTCAAATTTGTGATGACAAAATCACTGTTATGTTATATATAACTTGCTTAAGTGAAGCTCTCTCAAGGATCAACATTCATAAACAAGCTAAGCTCACAACAAGCAAAGCTCTCAAGTACAAGACTCAAGATCTTGAATGAAAGAACTGCTCACAAGACAAGACTCAAGCTGAACTCAAGACTCAAGCTGAAACTCAAGCCACTTTCAAGATTGAGTTACATGAAGAGTTCAACTACATCAAGACTTCAAGACGGATACGTCAAGGTCACTTGTTCCTAATGCTTCAATGTCCATACTTCATGATTGAGGTTTGTTTGACCATAGGTTGACCTTAGAAGTAGGTCATTTCGGATACATAAGTCGAATGTTATTTTTCATGTGGTTGGTCTGTTCTTCGACTAGTCCTAGGCCTTCTTCGACTAGTCCTAGACTTGCTTCGACCAGTCTAAGAAATTCCTCGACCAGTCGTAAGTTTGTTACAAATTCTGGATAAAATCTATTAGCCTTCGACTAGTCCTGGAATTTGTTCGACCAGTCGTAGGAACAGTGTCGACTGATCTTCAACCAGCCGTACATTCTTCGACTCAAAGTCCAGCGAAGATATTCAGGACCTACGACCAGTCGAAGGAAACCTACGACCAGTCGTAGGAAAGCTTCGACCAGTCGTAGAACGGTCAGAGCATATCCCGCCGGATTTTTCAAATATCTGTTGTTGCTTCGACTAGTCGAAGAGAACTCTAGACCAGTCGAAGACCCGATCTTCTCACCTATAAATAGTGCACTAATCTCAGAAGAAATTATCGATTTAATAATAGTATTCAAGCCAATCTTCGTCGAACTTCTGAGAGATAATTCTGTGCTCCATCTAAGCTAAGTGTGCTTATTTAATATTCTCTTTCCTTAGCTTTATTTTAATTGATTTTTTCTTATATTCCAATCTAATTTGATAAAGAGGAATTATTATTCCCTTTCTTTGGAATCAAAATCAATTAAGGCAAGCCCTATTTGGTTTAATTTAAAATCTATTAGAACTAGAACCATTGTAATCGAGTACTGGACATTGAACTTGGACATTCAATCATCTACTTTGATTTGGTTCTACCGGGCTGCTACAACGAAGGAGATATTCAGGTATTTTACATATTGTAAATTCCTTTCTATTATTTTGGTTTCTTTCAAGATTTGCCAGAAAAATCTTGTTATATTGGTTATCTGAGGAATGCCAGGAAAACTTAGAAGTGGGGTTTTTTAATTGTGTAAGCCCACAGACAAAGACACAATTGTAAGGGTTTTGTGTGAACCTGGGAAAACCTATTTTTAGTGAACACTAATATCCCCTGTGTGAGGATATTAGGAGTGGAGTAGCATTTTGTGTGGCTGTTGTTTAACAGTTGGTGAACACACAGGCGAACCACTATAATCCCTTGAGTTGTGGTTGATTGTTTTGTTCTTCTAATTTTTTATTCTTTTTGTGGGATGTATGTATGGTGGTGAATGTTGTAATTATTTCAAGCTTTGTGAGAATGTTGTAATAGCTTAGAATTTACTTTCTGCTATTCCTTTATAAGCTTGATTTTCAATTTCATTTGAAAGTTGTTCCAGCAAGGTTGCCCTGCCATTTTTATGGTGTATGGCTGTCCCTAGAACAATACATTTTTAATTACAAGTTATTTCAATTCAGTTTATATTTATTTTTGTATTCCTCTTCGATTTGAGACTTGATACAAAGACCTTTCTAGAAATAAGGTTGTCCTACCATAAACTCTGTTTTTGGTGTAAGGTTGTCCTTAGAATAACGTTTGTATCAACCTCTCAAGATCTGAATTTTGAGGTTGTTTTTCTTTCCTGCATTGTTATTTAATTTGGCTATCATTTTCTTTATTATTCCGCTGTTAAAAGTTTTTGAATTGCCAAACTCGATTAGGCTCTTGTGTATGACCGTGAATCTTGGGTAAGGTCTAAATCTAGGTTCTTATGTAAGACATTGGTTCTTAGGTAGGAACTAAATCAAAGTCCTTATATAAGCTACCAGACACGGGTGCATACATATTAGTCTCTAAGGGAGCTTCCGACGGGAGTAAACGTAAGTCCTTCGATTAGGACCGAGGTTGTTGGTTGGCCTATAGAAAACCAACTAAAGTCTCTTGTGGGAGCTTACAGCGAGAGTGTATGCTGGGGTCCTTATGTAAGGTTGTAAATTTTAGAGGTGAACCTGATTTAAAATATCCAATAGTGAAATCTGGTACACTCATAGGTTAAGTGCGTCTGTCGGGAGTGGAGTAGGGAAATTGAACTACTATACATGCTTGTGTTTAGAATTGTCATTTAAGCACTTATTTTTATGCTTATGTGGTGAATGTTAATTCTATATATGCATGATTACATGAATGTTAGGTGTTGATAGTTATCACATCTCACACACACATGTACATTATCACGATTATTAGACTAGTTGCTTTATTGCTACATTCATTGTAGTCTATGTGATTGGACCATCTAATGGCTTGGAAGCCTTAGAGTTAATTCATTGCTTAGTTTAAATTGTGTATTAGTCTAAATAAGCAATTGTGTTTAAAATGCATAATTTTTATTTGGTCATAATCAACCCCTTCTAGGGCATAACCATCATTCCTTAGCTCCACCAAGCTTCCACATGTAGTCATGGTGTCCTATTCTACACAATTTCATGGCACAAAAGTATGATACAATATGAAACATAACGAGGATAAGTATATCTTAAGTTTTTGTTTAGGAAAAAAAGCCCTTTGATGATAAAGATGTGGGCATGAATTTGTTTAAATTATAAAACTACGCGACATTGTGTTTAAAGAAGCTAAAGAAACACACCTGTTGGCATTAGGAGAATTATCAGAGTGTAAAGGCATAAACAGAAGTTAAGAGAAATTTGTGAATAAATCGAATCAAATAATGATGGAACTACACACTTAATTAGGAGCCTTGACAGCAAGGTAGAGATCATGTTTGCATATTTTCTATTCACTATTGAGTTAAGGTACAAATGATGTCCTTCTCTCAAAATGAGAAAAAATGGTTTTTGTTTATTAATAATTTATAAGTTTGTATTAAAATTCAAAAGATCATTTACGTACAAACAAATTATAACTCTAGATTTATCAGACACATTATAATAAATGCTTCTTTTTTCTTCATTGAACATAGATCCATTAGACATTATCACTTACTTGAATTTTTCATGTTGCTGTGTATGAGATTGTTTAAGTTTATACGAGGATTTAAAAGTTTACACACTTTATGTAATTGTTATGACTCAACAAATCATTCAGATCGCTTCATATATATATATATATATATATATATATATATCAATTCACCACTATTTGGTGAATTATAAAATTCACATATAGATGCAATGACAATTAAAATTCAAATAGACATCATTTTTATATAAGAATATGTATCAAATTAATCTATACATTTATTTTATTTAAAACACTGAGCTACTAACATATCTTTACATTTCTCGATTGAACTGTTTGCACTATGTTTCTTTTTAGTATTTATTTATAGTCTAAGATTTTTACTTCAACAAATAATTCAAATAATTTCTAAGTGTTATTAGTCCTAATGGATTGCATTTCACCCATAACTGCTTAATTAAAAAATTGCATCATCTTAGCACATAGCTTCCTTGAATATCACAAGATCACTTTCTAATTGGGATGAGAAAAACATGAAAATCAGGACTCCAGTCCTTGTCAATCCTATGTCATTTACTTCTCCTAATTTTAAATTAAAACTCAAGTTTATATTTTATTTTATTTTGTGTACTGCAAGGAGTGGGTACTGAAATTTTTTAAGACATGGGACACATAGGTTACTTCAAGGGACAATGATAAGGGCCAGTACTTTCATCCATTTTCTTTCTACCGTCTTCTCTTTTTTTAAAGCTTTCTTTTTTCTTATTTTTTTTTTTCATTTTTTTAAAATTATTCCTTTGCCAAGATCGTGCTGGTAGATGTATGCAACTAAAGGTTCCCGACTTACAAAGGTTTCCTAAATGATATACCTCATGACTTAGATGTACTAATCTTTTACACGTGCTTGGTGATACCTTACAAGGGGCCTTTTCAATGATAAGATCATAAAGGAATCTCTTAAGGGCTTGATAAGTTCTTAAGGGGTGGGGTGGTGCTCATGTTATGATATGCAAGTGGTGTAATAGCTTCTAATTTATGTTATGATATGCAAGTGGTGCAATAGCTTCTAATTTATTAAGGAAATGTACGAAAAAATAATAAAATAAATTGTTGAAAGGAAAAAAAAAATACATTATTGAAAATTAAAGAGTTAAAAATGTGAACGGATGGGAACAAAAATTCTTCGAAAATTTTAAGGGCTTATTTGGATACACCCTTGTAAGTTTTTTCACTTATGGTAGTAAATAAGCTACTTTTTAAAAAATAAAAATTATTTTGGTAAACTACCTTTATAAAAGTAACTTATTAACTTAAACCTATGACTTGTTTAGATCATAAGTTGCTTTATATAAGCTACTTATACCTCTAGTAGCTTGTCTTGATTTTTATTTATTCAGTAAATAAGTTTGTTTAGTAAATAACATATTTATCAGCCAAAAAGTAGAAAGCATGATTGGTTTCCAACATCACATTAGTACTTAACCCTTAATTTTTTTGGTTCACCCTTAATATCCACCATCCATTATGTGACACCAATCTTAGCGCTGTCTTCAATATGAATTGTCTATCATGTGGGGCCTACCTTTAATGTGGTCTATTCACCTTGTGAGGCCTGCCTTCAATGTGGGCTATTAATAATATAGGGCCCACCTTGGATGTGGGTCATCCATCATGTCAGACATTGGATGTGGGTTGTCCATCATGTGAGGCCCACCTTTAATATGGACTATCCATCATGAGGGACCCAACTTCAAAGAGGGTCATCCATTATATGGGGCATGCATTGATGTGGTTCATTCATCATGAGGGGCTGACATTTGATGTGGACTATCCTCAATGAGGCCCACCATAAATGTTATTGTCCATCATGTGGGATCCACCTTCAATGTCCACTGACCATCATGTGAAGCCCACCTTTGATGTGAACCATCCACCATGTGGACCCCCACCTTTAATGTGGGTCATCCATCATGTGGGGCCCACCTTGGATGTGGGTCATTCATTATTAGGGGCCAATCCTTGATCTGGACTGTCCATTATATGGGGTCCACCTTGATGCGGGCCATCCATCATGCAAGGTCCACCTTCAATGTCTACTACCCATCTTGTAGAGCCCACCTTTGATGTGGACCGCCCATTATGCGGGCCCCACCTTTAATGTTGGTCATCCATCATGCAGGGCTCACCTTGGATGTGGGTCATTCATCATTGGTGGCTAACATTTGATGTGGACCACCCATTATGTGGGGCCCACCTTGATGTGGGCCATCCTTCATGTGGACCTTTTATTCACCCCTTACTTTTCACATTAAAACGGTTGCCCTCCATCCATCTTTACACAAAAATAGTTGTGGACTAGTCATTTCGGTGCAAACACGGTTGGGCTCCAACCGTTTATGGGTTCTTGCTCGGCCAATCCATTATTTATATGTCAACGCTGAACAAAGCATGTGGCTTATGCGATGGCACGGTTCACATGAGCCTCATGGGGATGATGGGTTATACCCATCCATGACTCATGAGATGTAATGACCCGGAAAATTTTTGTGCTAATCTTTCCTTAGTAGTTGTTTTTGGGGTAATTAGCGCTATACTCGATTGCTTGTGAAATCTGCATCAATCACTTTAAATTGTATCTGCATGACTTAAAACTTGTAGATTAGCTAGCGCTATGTTACTCTGAAATCTGGGATCCATCGCTAAATCCAGTTGTTCTGGGGAATTTTTGGAAGATCTGGATCGGACCTGGACTGCGCGTCGTAAGTCCGATAGCGATGATCTTAGGCTGTTGCGGTCACCTTGTTGTGCTTGACCATCACCTCGAAAATCAAGTCCATGTGATGTTCTGGGTCGATTTGATTGAGTCTGGAGTGAAGAGTGTGAGAACGGTTGGAAATTTATTAAGCTTTTATGAAATCTGAGTTGTGTCGCTTGTGCGATGATTTTAAGCAATCTGACCGTTGGATTCTAACCCAATTTCACCCTCTAATCAGGGAAGGTGGCCCAGGCATGTCCTTGTGCTTGTGGACCTGATCGAGATTTTGTGACCGTTGAATTGAGTGTGGTCTGCCACGGCTAATCTGAAGATTCGGTTGGTACGAAAACTCAGCTTGACCTAGATCCATGGTCAGTGAGCTTAAGTCCGACCTTTCGTGGCATTAGGCCCACCAGAAGTGTTTCGTTGGATCGCGAGAGGCAGGTTTTGGTTATACCCTATGTATACCTTGGCCCTGGGGTTATTTTCATCAATGTTAGGCCTATTTATAGACCTTCAAACCCTAGCTCTCTTTTCCATACGAATTTTCTCTAACCCTAGCTAAGAAAGAGAAAGGAAAAGAGAGAGAAAGTGAGAGAGAAGTTGGTGAATCATCCTAGATTCTTTCTTGTTCTTCTTCATCCTTGAACCTTCACTTTGAATCGTTATTCTGACGATTCTGAGTTCATCTTTGGGTAAGTTAACCTAACCCTAATCTGTGTTAGAGCTTAGAATAGTCTTGGTGTTGTTGTATCTCATTTATATTCTTGCTTTAGGGTATTCTATCGCCGTTGACGAAGACAACTCGTCTGAAATCAGTTCGGTGTTCTTTTCTGGCTTAAGGTGCGGACTTTAAGTGTATAGGTTATGGTTTTCAAGGCTTTCAATGCCAGTTAATGATTTATTCTTGTTATGGATGAGATTTCACATGCTAAATGTTGTGTTTACTTTGCGTTCCTGATATGCATGTGTTATATTGAGATTTTTGTATTCTATATGTATGTATAAAGTACCGTATACGTATAAAATATGCACTTGTGTTTGCCATGATTATTTGTCATGTATGTATGCTAGATGTATGTATGACAACTCCTTGGTAAAAGGAATTGTCCAAAGGTGTGTATTTCAACATACATCATATATGTTGTATTATGTATTCTAAGTGTTTGTAGAAATGTCTGAATGATCTAAAGTGTGATGTGTCCACCTAGTATGGGCGTTGAGGAGCGATTCTCAACTCTTCCACTAGCGTGTATGATTTCCTTCTTGCTAGTTACATTCCTTGTTATTTAAGTTCAAGCATTACTTATGCTTACATTTATGTTAAGTTGATATTCTTTAAATGCTTGAGTACCACATGATTAAAGTTGTTGTTCCTTTACTGTTCTACATTCAATACGAATATCTGTGGTAGTGTAATGTGTGTGGGACTATGCATTAGTCCAGGAAATCGGTAATCGGCATTAAGATCGTGGTTGAGGTTGCTTTCGCCACGTAGGACGTATTAGACGAACTCGAGCCGTATTAGAGTTGGCGGCAGTGGTTTGGCCACGCGGAGTGTTTGCGCACTCTATGTCATTCAACCCAACGTGCGCTTGTGCTAGTCGAGTTGTCAAGTAACCCGATTGTCCGATATATGTTCACCAAGTATGGACGCTACTGTATGAATCTAGGGTACTGAACTTACCAATGAAATCCTATTGACCATGGTGCCTTGATCCGCTAAGACTCATGAGCCGGACATGGTGGTATGGGACACCGTGGTCGAGCTGTCGGCCTACGCTGGGGTGACGAGCCTCCCCATAGTGACCAGTGAGCAACCAAACTCGTGAGCCGATTATGGTGGTATGGGACACTATATTCGTGCTGTCGGCCTACATTGATTGGTGACGAGCCCTTTGTAGTGACCTCAAGCATGCCTGGATACCGCATTGAGGTGACGAGCCCTTTGTAGTGACCTCGAGCATGCCTGGATACCGCATTGAGGTGACGAGCCTTGGTGTAGTGACGAAGGTATGATAAGCGTGCATTAATTAGTGACGAGCCCTTTACAACGACCTCAAAATATATGATCGTATGAGATATCTAGGACTGACGACCCTAGAATGGATCATTGTTTGGATGGTGATATGAGGAAGGTATCTTAGCTTCCCAATCCTGCTTTGTGAAAAAGGACTAATAACAACTTGGTAATCATATCGATGCACTGCATTTGCATGTGCTTTGTAGACGTGGCGCACTTTGAGGTGGTATCATGCGTAACGTAAGATGAAGACGCTGAGGGTGTACGCATGAGGGCATGCATCATTCTGCATGCATCCTTGCATTAACAAGAGTATTTAGGACTTGTTTACTTATTCTGCTTTATCATTACTGCTTCATTGAACTGATAACATGTTAACCAGTGCCTTATTGTTCCACTGAGTTGATCACTCACTCTCACGTTCTGGGGTGGTCTTAAACACTTACCAGACTCTGTCTTAGGTTCTGATGTTGCAGATGTGGAAGCAACTTCTGAGGCAGAGCGGGAGATGGATGATGATGAGGCTGCTTTCTCTTATATGCAGTTTTCTGACGGGTTCTAACGAGCCTTGTTCTGATGCGCGGGATTTCGGAATTATTTTTGGCAATTAAATGATGTAATCTAATACTTGTAATTTTGATAGTAACACTTACATTACGACCTGGTATGTTTATGTACTTCAGAGATTTGCACTTGTACACATATATTTCTATAAGTCTTCCGCTTGCTTTCTTCGCTTATCCTTGAATTATATCTGTGTTTTGGCTTAATCTATTCCATGTTTTATGCACTACTACAGACAACATACATCCATCATTAAATATGTTGCATAAGTGATGTTTTGAAACTCGGGAGCTGAGTTATGCTCGACCCCCGAATTTCAGGGCGTTACATGAGATGACATAGTTCACACGAACCTACTTTTAAAGCCACACCTGTGTGGTTTGTGAAAAGGGCGAGCTCTAAGTCCTAGGGGGGGGGTGCGAAAAATAAACTTAAATAGCAGAAATTAATAACAACCTCAAATGCACAAGTCTTGAGATGTTGATACAAACGTTGTTATAAAGACAACCTTACACCAAAAACCAAGGTTTATGGTAGGACAGCCTGATTTTTAGAACTTCAGTAAGTATCAAAAACTCAAATCGATACAAAGGCAAAAGAAATAGATCTGGCTATTACAACATTCACCACAAATACATAAAAGAAATACAAGCATCCACACACATAAATCAAATAAAATATCTACCACAACTCCAAGAATTATAGTGGTTCGGTGTGTACACCAACTGTTTGCAAACATCCACACCTACTCCACTCCCAATATCCACAACCCACGTGGTATTGGCTTTCACTAAGAAAGAAGGTTTTCCAAGGTTCACCTTAAAACCTTTACAGATGCATTTTTTAATTGGGCTTACATAATAAAAAACCCAATGCTGAGATTTTCTTGGCTGATCTCAGTTAAAACCACAAATAGAGATTTTTCTGGCTAAATCTCTCAAACCAAATACAGAAAACTAAAAACAATACTTATCTGAAGAATGTTCTTCGATGTAGTCGGTAGAACTGTTTCTTTGTAGATGAAGATGTTCAATGTTCAATCTCACAAATGAAGGGGTTCTAGGTCTAGATGTATTTTAAATTAAATCCAACCTTTGACTGCTTGGATTCAATTTCTTGGATCTCAAAAAGGGTTAAAACAAAATCCCCTTTATATCAAATAGAATGGAATAACAAGATATTAAGAAATTAAGAAACCAAAAAGCTATATAAAATAATTTTAAATACCTTACAATAGCTTTACAATAGTGGGGACTAATCTCTCATAGTGGTGGCTTGAATTAGTTTGGAATTGATAAAAAATCTGAGAAATGTCCTTCGTTTCCCTCGACTGTTCTAAGGTTCGACTCGACTGGTCCTAGCAAAACTAAATTTCAAAATTTTTGCCTCGATTGGATAAAACAGACCCTCGACTGGTAGATTGGCTTGCTTGATTAGTTAAGCATAACACTCAATTGGTCAAGTGGGTCAAATCGCATTGCTGGAGTTCGAGTCGAGCCCTGCTCGATTGGTCGAGGCAGACTCCACGACCAGTCGATCAGGGTACTCGGCTGGTCGTAGACCTAACAGTCCTATTTGAATTTTTGAGTTAAACTCTGGACTGGTCGAGCCAGTGCCTATACTAGTCGAACAATGACTAGGACTAGTCGAAGTAAAGCCTAAAATAAGTACATTGACCCAATTTAAATATGCAACATTATTAACCTAAGCATAAGGTCTTTCTAGAGTCATATATACCTTAAATGTGAGCATTGAACTTGTAACATCAGTCGCTTTGGTAGATGGTAAACTTTGAAAAATATGAAGCTTGACCTTGTATACTTGAACTTGAGCTTGTGTACTTGAGCCTTAAGCTTGTGTACTTGAACTTGAGCTTGTGCTTGAGATGTACTTGAACTTGAGCTTGAAGTCATACTTGTACTAGGTGAACTTGAACTTGTTCTAGTAGTTGAACATGCACACTAACTTGAAGTTGTCGTAGCTCTTGATGTTGATGTAGATGACTTGAAACATAATGTAGATGACTTAAAAACGCATCTTCGAATGAAGGTGAACTTTTCATCTATCAAAACAACTCAATCACTCTAAAGTAGTTTGACACTATAAAATTTGACAATATAGTGTGCTAGATCTACAACATAGCACTTACAATCTCCCCATTTATCAAATTTTTGTGACAAAACCAACTTAGAAGATTAACCTATTCATAATACACAGATTCACAAAGTTCAAAACTTCTTCATGATGAATCCAATATTCACTAACTCCCCCTCAAGTTGAGTAGAGAGACTTGTAGAGACCTGTATTAACATATACATATCCAAAAATAAAAATAAAAATCCACATGCCACATGATTTCCATTTCTCTACATCCACCAATCATACATAAATTAAGCATATACACAAATTCTCCCCATTTTTGTCACAAAATGACAAAGGAAGAAATGATTGAAATATATGATTGTGGTTATAAAAATATGTGAAGACCATGCGAAAGAGAGTGAACGTTAGCAGTTTAAAACATACAAATGTAGAGTATCAACATCACACAAGTATACATGTCCAAATGTCAAAGTAGTCACCAAGTAAGAGTTAAGCATTAATACAAGTTCAACATTAAACATAAAGAAATTTAATTATAACAAGATAAAGAAGGAGGTGGAATGGATGGATCAATCTGATGTAATCCCTTAGTTATGCATCTAAAATACTTATGCATATACTTCATTTAACTATTTAGGGATATTTTCAATCCATCCACCTTCTCCTCTAGGGCACAAAGGTGCTCATCAAAGTTAGATAGCTAAAAATCAGGATCAGTCTCAGGATCATCTTCTTCTAATTCATCAAAAATGTCATCCATTATAGTGTTAGTGGGCAATGCATCTTCCTCTCCAACTTCCTCAGCTTCCCCATCCCTTTGTCCAGGTGCTAGCTTCAGATTCATCTTATTGATGTTTGAATTGTTGAATGGGAGAAGCGTAATAGGAGCTTCACCAGGTGGCATGACCACATTGCAGTGCAAAGCAAGTGCGGTCATCAAATAAGCAAACAAAATATAATTGTGACCTAAATGAAGTCAAAATTGGATGATGATATAACAAATCAAAGAGGGAAGACATACAATAGTACACTATAAAATGAAGAATGAAATTGTAGTAATGACCGCTCTAGTAGAAGTAGGAATAGGTCAAAGTGTCCTGAGAGGGGGGGGGGGGGGGGTTGACTAGGACTTTATAAAATTTTATGACAGTTTAAAATCCTATCATTATTATCTTAATTTAATACAACAATTTATCAAGATACTTGTAACTTAGCTCTAATGGTTTCCAAGCCAAATAGAGGATCCAATCACAAGACTATTCAATATATAAATTTAATCTATGATGGATTGAATGAATGACTATATGTGTGGAATGTCATACTTATCAGTTCTAAATAATCATGTCATCATGCATCATGTGAACATTTAAAGTAAACATGAAAAAGTAAAGTGCAAATAATAATCCCAAACACAGTCATTTATAGTAGTTCGGCTACTTGCCTACTCCACTCCCAGCAGACGCACTCAACCCTTAAGTGTACCGGATTTCATTAATGGAGGTTTCAAATCAGGTTTACCTCAAATCAGTATAACCTACACAAGGCTGACTCTAGGACCTATATAAGGTACCTAACATGTCTCTATGAGATACAAATTTATGCCCCACACAGAGCAAGGGTCAATACACAGCACCCAAGTTTTAGGCCATATAGGCCAAGGATCCACATAAGGAATATAAAGTTTATGCCCTACACAAGAGCAAAGGTCAACACACAGCACTTAGGTTTTAGGCCACATAGGCCAATGACTTATATTAAGGACCTAAGTTTATGCTCACCAAGAGCAAGGGTCAACACATAGCACCCACACGTATTCTCCCGTCGGAAGCCTCCTATGAAGACTTGAAAGGGGTGAGAATCACTTGTGACCCAATCCTACATAAAGGAATGATCAGCAGGGTCTCTGGACTCTATTGACTTACAGATAAGTAGATGAACCCCATTACGCATGTTGATGAAGATTTTCTCCTTTGATGACGAAGAATCTTCAGCTCCCTTGACCGCAATACTGATGATGCTCCAATGTATAGCAATGGGTTGGGTTAAGGTTATGTTAGAATCCTACTCTATTGAATGTTTTCCTATTTTAGAGATGAAGTGATTCCAAGCATTCAAGCATTCAAGGTATCCCATCTTAATGATTTGCCATTAAGGTGGTAGCTGGATGATCCTTGAATGTAGAAGTTCATTCCTCAATCTACTCTATTAAATATCAATGATGAGGGTGCATTGGAGGATAAACTTTCATGAGAAAAAGAGCTTAGGGTAAATAGTATGCAAGACTCTCTCAATGCTCTCTCTATTTTTCTCACTACTGTAACCAATAGTAAGTTATCCTTAAATAGGCAAAGAGATCCAATGGTAATAAAGTTGTCAGTTTTTTGACAGAGTTCGATTTCATCGATCCATCTTCGATATCGAAGAACGTATACTTTCGAAGACATTGAGGGAGAGATCGATGAAATGAACTCTTTTGACAATTACAGTTGAATCTCTTATGCACAAATCGATCATATCGAACATACTTCGATGTCATCGGATTCCAAACTCCAATTTCATTGAACCACGATTCAATTTCTCGATAATGAAAAATAAGAGAGTAGGCTAAACAAGAGAAAGCTGGTATGCCGGTCCGCTCCAATTTAGAATGTTTTTCCATCCTACAGCAACAAGGAGAGGAATAATTTGAAATTGAGCAAGATGATTTGCATTTACGGGCAGTTCAACAATGACCTCTCATTGATGGAAATCCCACACATATTCAGGGTCATCTCCGACAGGCTTAGGGTTCTCACCCTAACATGAGTTGTCCGAGAAGATGAAGCTCTAGTTTTCTTTGGATGGCCTTCCATAGCAAGGGTTTCAAACCCAACAGATTTTTCTCAAAAAGACCCTATAAACCACAAGGAAAGATGAAATAAAAACAAGATTCAAGTAAAGTGAGACTTAAAGAACCTAAATCCAAAAGAAAAATCAAAATGGAGCACTTACTTGCATGAATAGAAGATGGGTTCAACGGGTCAGAGAAGGGGCAAGTGAGGAAGATGAGAAATTTGGAGAAAAATGACTTTTTCACACTAAAAAAAAGGTTTTTGCCCACGCACCACGACTGGTTATATAAGACCTGTATCTTAGCCCGTACCGTTCCGTAGGCCTCCGCGGTCCTCCCTGTTGAATTTCGGTGACCCGTGATCTATTATCGGCATTGCGCGCGATCCTGAATCATGTCCCGTATATCTGTAAGACCCGTATCCTAGCCTGTACCATTTCGTAGGCCTCCACGGTCCTCCCGGTCGAATTTCGACGACCTGCGATCTGTTATCCGCATTTGCGCATGACCCTAAGTTGTGTCCCATATTTCAGAGTCGGCTCGACCTGAGACTGGTACCCTTGCGACCCCGTCGTCACTACGGTTCTAACATCGTGTCTCGTGCACCGAGGCGATACCTGGGCCAGGAGATGTGGGCCCACATTCAGTTCGAGAAAAACACCGTGCATTGCAATCCCAAGAGAATGTCCCATTAATCACATCAATCAATTACACATCACTCTCATCACTCACACCCATCTCCAAGTACAACCACCCATCTCTAAACTCAACTCTCTCTCTTACACAAGTACTCCCATCACTCACTCACCCATCACTCACATCTCCCATCTGGGTACAGGCATTGTGTCTTGCGCAATACAATATCATTGTGTCTTACGCAATATCGTTGTCATTGAGCATTCTTTTCATCTACACCAGCTGGGTACATGCATTTTCGGTTGCAATATATTCAGCCTCAGCTGTGGATAGAGACGCGGAACTTTGTTTCTTGCTATGCCAGGAAACCAAACAGTTCCCAACATAAAAGCAACTACTGCTCGTGGACTTTCTGTCATCTATATTCCTAGCCTAGTCAGCATCCGAGTAACCAGCTAATTGAACATTAGTATCATGAGGATACCATAGGCCTAAATTAATCGAACTTGCGACATATCTAATAATTCTCTTGACAACAATCAGGTGAGATTCCTTATGATCTGATCGATATCTAGCACAGATACTTACGTTGATGCTATATCAGGTCAACTCGCGGTTAAATATAATAAGCTACCAATCATACCGCGATACAACCGAGGATCTACACACTTACCTGTTGCATCTTTAGAAAGCTCAAGAGTTGTACTCATAGGAATACCAAAGTTTTTACCACTCTTAAATTCAAACTTATTAACCAAGTTTAGGGCATACTTGGTTTGAGAAATGAAAATATTGTCTTTAAGTTGTTTCACTTGTAGACTTAGGAAGTAATTCAGTTCTCCCATCATGCTCATTTCGAACTTAGATTTCATCAACTCTGCAAACTCAGTAAACAGGTTAGAACATGCAGAGCCATAGATAATATCATCAACATATATCTGTACTATAAGTATATGTTCATTATTTTTCTTAACAAACAGAGTTTTATTAACACTCCCTATAGCGAAGTCATGACTTAGTAAAAACTTAGTCAGTTTCTTGTATCATGCCCCGGGTGCTTGTTTTAAACCATAAAGTTCTTTTTTCAGGCGATACACATGATCAGAGTGTTTGGGGTCTTCAAAACCCTTAGGTTGTTCAACATAAACCTCTTCATGTAAATCGCCGTTCAATAAAGCACTCTTAACATCCATTTGATAAATTTTAAACTTTTTGAAACATGCAATTGATAAGAATAATCTGATGGATTCAAGACGAGCTACTGGGGCAAAGGTTTCATCATAATCGATTCCTTTTATCTAAGTGTACCCTTGTACAACCGATCTTGCCTTGTTTCTTATTATATTCCTTAACTCATCAGATTTATTTTTAAAGATCCACTTAGTTCTTATAATATGTTTATTAGATGGTCTTGGAACTAAATACCATACATCATTCATAATAAATTGATTCAGTTCATCTTGCATGGCTATTATCCAGTTTTCATCAGTAACTGCCTCTTTTACATTGGCCGGCTCAATTTGGGAAGTAAAACACACATAAGTACATATATTTTTTAATTATTTTTAAGTACGCACACTAGTGAGAGGGTTACCTAAAATTTGATCAGTAGGATGGTCTTTAACTAAACGAAGTTCAGTGTTAATTTGTCTAAATGAGGAGTCAGGTTTTTCTATTATATTGACTTCATCATCTTCTGAATTGGTAGTTGGTGTATTTAAATGATCATCAATAACCACATTTATGGATTCCTGAATGACACCGGTTCTCTTGTTGAGAACTCGATACGCTCGATTATTTAGAGCATACCCTAGGAAGATCCTTTCGTCACTTTTAGTGTCGAACTTCCCTAAATTTTCATGGTCACGCAAAATATAACACTTACTTCCAAAAACTCAAAAGTATTTGACTGTGGGCTTCTTGTTAAACCACAGTTCATAAACTATTTTATCTTTTGATTTTCAAATATAAACTCGGTTTATTATATTGCATGCAGTGTTAACAGCTTCAGCCCATAGATTTTTAGGAAACTTCATGCTATTCAACATAACATTAACCATTTCTTAAAGCACACGGTTTTTCCTTTCAACAACCACATTTTGTTGAGGTGTCTTAGGTGCAGAAAACTCATGCGATATTCCGTGATTGCTACAGAACTTCTCAAAATTGCTATTTTCAAACTCTGATCTATGGTCACTTTGGATCTTAGAAATATTCGTTTCTTTTTCAGTTTGGATACGCTTAAGTATCATTTTCACTTCATCGAGAGTTTCAGACTTTTTCTCATGAAAGCTACCCATGTAAATCTGGTAAAATCATCCACAATTACTAGAAAGTATTTCTTTCCACCTCGACTCTTCGTTCTCGTTGGTCCAACAAGATCCATGTGGTGGAGTTCAAGGGGTTTAGATGTAGCAAAGGAGTTCACTTTCTTGTGACTACTCCTTGTTTATTTCCCGATTTGACATTCGCCATAAATTTTGTCTATTTTCTTCAATTTGGGTAGACCTCTTATTAGATCGGCCTTGCTCAGTCTATATAAATTTTGATAGTTTACATGTCCAAGGCGTTTGTGCCATAACTTGGTCTCATTGGTTTGGACCGTGTAACAAGATAATTTAGACGAGCTAGAATTACTTACAATATAGCAATTCTCAAATGTTCTTCGACCATTCAATATCACATAACCTTTCTCATTTGAAATCTCGCATCCTTGATTAGTGAATTTAATACCATGCTTATTATTGCAGATCTGAGAAATACTCAAAAGATAGTGTTTAAGACCTTCTACAAATAAAATATTTTCAAAAGGAGGAAGATTGAAATGTTGAACCGTACCTTGGCCAATTATTTTGCAGTTGCTTCTATCACCAAATGTGACTAACCCATAGTCATTTCTTTGTAGTTGGTGAACAAATCTCTGTTACCTGTCATGTGTCTAAAGCAACCACTGTCTAGGTACCACTTGGATTGACTTAAAGCCTTGAAGGCGGTGTGGGCAACCTATTGGTTTTCCTTTACTTATAATTATTATTAACTCTCACATTCAAGTTAGATTTCAGAAGCTTCTTGAGTAAGTCCACAATCTTCTCAGCTAACGGGTTATAATTTTGATTTCTAAAGCTGATATTGTTAGTATTAACTTTGGGCACTTAAAAAGTTTTTGGATTTTTAAAGCTGTTTTGATTCAAGCCTTTTCCCTTTGAGTTGAAGGACTCTCCTTTAACAAACTTAGGAGTTATATTCTTATTTTTCAGAGAAATGTTTTTGTCATAACATAGACTCGATCTATCTCCACATTTTCTAGATGTGGTTAGTAACTTTTCAGGTTTAGGGTCTCCCTAGGCATACCTCCAAGTATCCTTTGAACTCAAGAGGGAAGAAACTTCAAGTTTTAGTTTCTCATTTTCTGATCTTAGTTTTTTAAGTTCAGATGTTTTGAAATTCAAGTCCATTTAACTTTTTCAAAACAATCAGAAATATGCGACTTTTCTAAAACTAAGTTCTCAAAATCCTCTTTTAATTTTAGTAATTTCTCTTTTTAAAGTTTAAGCTTGACAACAATCTTACAACTCTCCCTGTATAGGGCATTGTAGGCATCCTGAAGATCATCTTCATTTTCAAGGTCACTCCTCGGATTTTCATATTTAGATGTATCACAACTATCTATGGAAGTAACTCTGGCTAGAGTCATTAAGGCCTTGACTTCACTTGTAGATTCGGGTTCTGAATCATCCGACTCAGAAGAGGCTTCAGAGCAGGACGATTCATCCCATGTGGCTAACATAACTTTTCTCTTTGACTTGTCCCTTTTAGGATACTTATTTGCCAGATGCCCATATTCATGGCAGTGGAAGCACTGACTGTCTTTTAGAGATTTCCAATTTTTAGTTTTACCCTTTTTCTTCTCAGAGGGTTTTTGAAAATCAACTCTCTTTTTACTTTTAAAAATCTTATAAAATTTTTTAGCTAATAAGATCATATCATCTTCTGAGTTTTCACAATTAGAATTATTACTATCTTGAGAAATGCATTTGGATGATTTAAGGGCTATAGACTTACCTTTTGGAGCTTTGAAATTCAACTCGTAGGTTTGAAGTGAACCAAGAAGTTCTTTCACCTTCAAATTATCAGTGTCTCTAATTTCCTGAATGGCTGTCACTTTGGAATTGAATCTCTCAGGATGTGATCACAGTATTTTTGCACAGACTTTGCTTTCTGGAGTGCTATCTCCAAGACCCCACATAGAGTTGACTATGTCATTCAGTTTCGTATAGAAGTCCATGAATGATTCATTTTCTTCTATACGTATTTCCTCGAACCTAGTGGTGAGGATCTACACTTTTGACTTTTTAACAATAGTCATACCCTCGTGTGTCATTTCTAGGATATCCCAGGCTTGTTTTGTAGTATCATAAGATATAATTCTTTTGAACTCATCTGATGATAGTGCACAAGTGATTGCATTTAAAGCTTTGGCATTCGCACTACTCTCATTTTTCTGAAGACTAGTCCACATATAATACAGTGTTTCTTTAACGTAGGTGGGTTCCATCTAGTCACTGTGGCTTGCCACAAGCTTTCATCAATGGACCTAAAAAAGATCCTCATCCTGGCTTTCCAATAAGCATATTTGGAGCCATCAAATGGTGGTGGACTAGTGATAGAAAGGCTATCAAAATTTGACATATTGAGAGCTTGAGATCACTTAGCTCAGGAAATAAATCCAATGGAATGAGCTATTAGGCTCTGATACCACTTGAAAAGGGCGAGCTCTGAATCCTAGGGGGGGGGGGGGGGGTGAATGGGACTATGCCAAATAAAAATAAAATGCAAAAAATAAACTTAAATAACAGAAATTAATAGCAACCTCAAATGCACAAGTCTTGAGAGGTTGATACAAACATTGTTCTAAGGATAACGTTACACCAAAAACCAAGGTTTATGGTAGGACAATCGGATTTTTAGAACTTCAGTAAGTATAAAAAACTCAAACCGATACAGAGGTAAAAGAAATAAATCTGGTTATTACAACATTCACCACAAATATACAAAAGAAATACAAACATTCACACACATAAATCAAATAAACTATCTACCACAACTATAAGAATTATAGTGGTTCGGTGTGTACACCAACTGTTCACAAACAACCACACCTACTCCACTCCCAATATTCATAACTCACATGGTATTGGCTTTTACTAAGAAAGAAGGTTTTCGAAGGTTCACCTTAAAACCTTTACAGATGTGTTTTTCAATTGGGCTTATACAATAAAAAACTCCATGTTGAGATTTTCCTAGCTGATCTTAGTCAAAACCGCAAATGGAGATTTTTCTAGCTGAATCTCTCAAACCAAATATGAAGAATGTTCTTCGATGTAGCTAGTAAAACTACTTCTTTGTAGATGAAGATATTCAATGTTCAATCTCACAAATGAAGGGATTCTAGGTCTAGATGCATTTTAAATTAAATCCAACCTTTGGCTACTTGGATTCAATTTCTTGGATCTCAAAAAGGGTTAAAGAAAAATCTCCTTTATATCAAATAGAATGGAATAACAAGAGATTAAGAAATTAAGAAACCAAAAATCTATATAAAATAATTTTAAATACCTTACAATAGCTTTATAATAGTGGGGACTAATCTCTTAGAGTGGTGGCTTGAATTGGCTTGGAATTAATGATAAAATCTGAGAAATGTCCTCTATTTATAGGCTGCAATTTGGTTCCCTTGACTAGTCTAAGGTGCGGCTTGACTAGTCATAACAGAACCAATTTTCAAATTTTCTAGCTCGATCGGATAAAACAGACCCTCGACTGGTCAAGTGGCTCGCTCGACTGGTCAAGTGGGTCAAAATCACATTGATGGAGTTCGAGTTGAGCCCTGCTCGACTGGTCGAGCCAGACTCCACGACCAGTCGAGCAGGGTACTCGACTAGTCATAGACCTAACACTCCTATCCGAATTTTTGAGTTAAACTCTGGACTGGTCGAGAAAAACTTTAGACTGGTTGAGTCAGTGCTTGGACTAGTCGAAAAATGACTAGAATTAGTCGAAGTAAAGCCTAAAATAAGTACATTGACCCAATTTAAATATGCAACATTAATGACCTAAGCCTAAGGTCTTTTTAAGGTCATATATACCTTAAATGTAAGCATTAAACTTGTAACATCGGTCACTTCTATAGATGGTTAACTTTGAAGAACATGAAGCTTAACCTCGTATACTTGAACTTGAGCTTGTGTACTTGAGCCTTGAGCCTTGAGCTTGTGTACTTGAACTTGAGCTTGTGCTTGAGATGTACTTGAACTTGAGCTTGAAGTCATACTTGTACTAGGTGAACTTGAACTTGTTCTAGTAGTTGAACATGCACATTGACTTGAAGTTGTCATAGCTCTTGATGTTGATGTAGATGACTTGAAACACATCTTCAAATGAAGGTGAACTTCCCATCTATCAAAATAAGTCAATCACTCCAAAGTGGTTTGGCACTACAAAATTTGACAATACAGGGTGCTTGATCTACAATATAACACTTATTGTTTGCGAGCTCTAAACCTACCCTCCTCGAATGCTTATAAAAGGGGGCTCCTGCCTTTAGAAACAGGACATTCCGACTAGGCCTTTAGAGGCAAGGAGAGATTTTAAAGAGAGAGCCAGTGAGGAGAGGCTAAAGGCCGAGGCTAGAGTCCAAAGTCCAAAAAGCCTAAGGAGTCCGAGATAGAGGGTTATACTCTTTGGATCTCTCCTATTTTCTATCCTATTTTAACTCATCTTCTATTCTATTTTAACTTCAAAGCCAACGTTGTATTTTCAACATATTATTTTCCAGTTTGTATATTCTAATCCCCTTGCTTTGAACACCAAAGATAATAGGCTCTGCTCTAACATCACATAAAGTATGTTCTAAAGTTACCTCTATTAAGGATCTTTTGTACTAGAAAGTGTGACTTAAAGGAGTCACAAAAAACTATATATTCTTTTTCTTTTCCGTATTTTCATCAGAAAATTATTTATGTTTTCCGTCTATCTGTTGTAATTTAGGCATTTAAAGCTTAGTGTTTACTGAAAGTTCTTTGAATATCTTTTGAAAGCATACAACCTAATAAAGTAGAGACCGTGTTTGACACGGATGGTAAATGGTACCTAACATCTTCCTTTTTCGTAACAAAGGCCCTTACCTGAAATTCATGGCACAAATCTATCTAAGAGTCACTCGAGTTAGGAATTCTTTAATTTTCTTATCTCTAGGAGATTTTAAGGATTCTACTCAACCATGGATTCTGGAGCCTTCATTTTGGCTAGTAGCGACTTTGCTCAATACATGAACGCAAGAAGGTTGCATGAGGTACTACGTAACACCTCGTCCAAAAAGGGAACAATGTCTTGAGGCACTCATGTGCGAACTGACTCAGGACCGAACGATTTTATAGCACGTATGGGCTCAAGACGGGTTAATTAACCCCAAATCACCCTTCCGTACAATTTGAATTAAATTAAGATCGGGCCGAGCATAGGCCATAAAGCCAGTCGGCCGAGTCATACTTAGCGGCTGTTTGTATGGGCTGTGTATTGCCCAAGGAAGGTCCAAAAATTCCAACACTTTGTCGGATTCTTGGGCCCACTGGGCTTATGGTCCCTCATGGATGTCAGGCCCCGATGATGCCCAGAAATAGTCGAATATCACTACCCTGCTGGCACTTGCAGACTATGAGTTGCTAGGCCTTAAGAAAGGAAATCCTGAAATTTAACCAATTGGCCCTGCTGCTTGAGTCAGCAAATCTGGGCATTTTAGCCATCAGATCTCTTCTAAATTCATACTAAATGTTGAAAATAATTCCCAGCCTTTGCCTACAAAATCTGGCCATTGATCGTGGAATTGTGACCGTTGATCGCGGATCAGGTCGCTGTAGTAAAACTCTGCTTCCATTTGCGATCAAACTTTATCCAACCCTTCATCGGGTCATGAAGCACCTATCCCATGTACCAGATGGGCTAGGGGTCCATCAGAGCAATTCTAATAATATAAAATGGGCCCCACATGGCTAATTGAGGAATTTCCTCAAATGTTGGGGTTAAAAGAAATAATTCTGGGCATATATAAACTTAGCCCTCTCTTTCAAACCTATTTTTTAGCAGTTGAGAGAGAGAGAGAGAGAGAGAGAGAGAGAGAGAGAAGGCTCCACCTTGATGTGCATGTGAGCTTGGTGTTGGGATTTTGAAGATCCCGGCTTCCTCACCTCTCTTCTATCGACGAATTCCATTGTTCTCAGCCGTTGGAAGAAGAAATTCTAACCCATCTAAGGTAATTTAGGAAATTTCTACCTCATATCCCTAATTCTACAACGTTCATGTAATTCTTGTCCATCCAATGCAATGCAAGGCCCCTACACCTCGAGCTTGTGAACCCAGCGTCACTAGAATCATCTCAGCAACCTCCAACCAAGTTTAATGAGAACCATTACCTTTAGGTGGCTGGTTATCATGCTTAGCATAGGTTTAATGAACGTGGTTGGTATATTGTTAGTGCATGTGGCTGAATTTTCATTTGGACTGCATATATAGGTTAATGGACTAGGAATTACCAAAATATTGGGAAGGGATTTGGCCCTAATATCCCAAATTGTGACTTGTGCATTTGCATGCTCATGTAGGGTACAAGTATCTAAATTTCCCCAAATTTGCTACTAGTTGATTCTTATTTTCCTGGTTTAGCGTTAACTATGCCTAACATGATAACATGGATTGCTGTAGAATGGTAATTTGTGGTTGACTTCCTAAATTTATGATTAATCCTGCTTGGGTGAAAGCTTGAAACATTGTAAGTTGCTGATTAAATGAGTCACTTGTCTGAATTTTCAAGTTATGGTTGAATAATGTGATTTATGATTGGCCTATAGGAGATTTATCTCGGTATATAATTATATGGCTGTCCATGTGATCATATAAGCTGAAACATGTCATGTTGAATCTGTAAATTTAGGTGGAATATTATATGTTGTTGTCTTTATAATGATCACACTAAAATCTTACCTTCCATACTTGAATTGTATTCAAGAAATCTATGTTTGTGGTGCATTGTTGCATATTTCCTTTACGAATCAGCCAATTACCTGGAAGTTCTTGGGAGAGAGATCATCGCACACGTTTCTTATGCGGCCAACTTGCTGAATGAAGGCAAGAGAACAACCTTAAGACGATCCACATAACCCCGGACTATCGTCTGCTCCACCATATATGCACGTATAACATGTATCCTAGGTCGAGCAATCGCACGGAGTACATTAGATTCATGGTGGACATCCTATATCGAGTAGGACAAGGAGATAAGGTGTGCCTACCCACTCTTATCTTAAACCGAATCATGAGGGCAGCGCAATCCAATCGGGAGGATCAGTCCCTCCCATTTGGTCGACTAATTTGCAAAATTGCCCATAATTTTAGGTTCAGACTGCACCTGGATGATCTCGCCCCTATCCACTCTATAAATGAGAACGCCCTCAACAACATGAAGATGGGCCCCAAGCAGCGTCTAGCCCGATTGGAGGGGCTGGGGGACGAGATAGAAGAAGAGACTGAAGATGAGGAAAGCGAGGATGAAGAACAGGAAGAGGAAGTAGAGGCCCGAGACTCCAACTGGGAGCCTCTTGCCACCCGTAACGGGCGGGAAACCTTCGCCAAAGTGGTCGAGAACCAGGAGTATTTGAAGAAAAAATTCAAGAAGATGTCTCGCACTCTAAAGGCCCTCCTGTGTTGCATGCAGGATAAGCGAGCACCTCCACTCTCACTGGAGTCGGAGGATTAGGAGTGTAGTATGTGTTTGTTTCCTCTTTTTGTACTAGCCTTGGATGGGCTTAGTTTGGTTGTTTGGGTTGTGAGTATTGGAGTTTTTCTTTCTGTTGGACTAGTAATCATGCATCTTATGTCATTGTACATGAAATGCCATAACATATGTAACAGTGACAAATTTTGCTAATGAAATGCATGAAACTACTTTGGTTAAAATGATGTGTGGAATGTTTGGTGAATTGAAGATGTGTGTGTGATGACACTCTAATGTTGTGACTAACATGCCCTGAGTCTATGGGTGTTGTTATCTAAATATTGAGACGTTGGATTTCAGGATGATGAGGCCACAAGGTGACAGCTATCTGGTCCGCCTAGCCTTGGGCGGGAGAGATGACCGTGAACGGGTCGCCCCTAATGAACTACCTTCTAATCAAGGTGGAGCCAGTCAAGTGGATATGGATAGTCAGATGTCGACCCAACTCCCTGGGGCACCTCAAATTCATGGCGAGACCTCTACTCATCAGACCACCCCAGTTGGAGGTACTAAGGAGCAGATGTTGCACGTGATGCAACAACAACAGCAGTTGTTGCATACCTTGGTGGGAGCAATGGCCCATCAATGAATGCACCATCTCCAGGCCAAGTCGGAACGTCAACAGTAACATATAATCTTTTCGAGCGCTTTCAGAGGTTAAGACCACCTACCTTTGGTTGTACTCATAGACCCAAGGAGGCTGAGAGTTGACTAAACTGAGTTACGAAAGCGATCCGACCTCTTCACTGTTTAGAAGTCGAGCACGCAGAACTCATATCCTACTGTTCGAGAAGGAAGCTGACATTTGGTGTGACAATGTGTTGAGAATGGTCCCTAAAAGTTTTGTATTGAGAGTTGGCTAAACCGAGTTATGAAAGCGATCCGACCTCTTCACTGTTCAGAAGTCAAGCAGGCGGAACTCATATCCTACCTATTCGAGAAGGAAGCTGATGTTTAGTGGGACAGTGTGTTGAGAACGGTCCCTAAAATTTTTGTATGGACGTGGGAAGACTTCGAAACACGGTTCTTCCAAAAGTATTTCCCACATACCTACCGTATAGAGAAGGAGAACGAATTCTTGCGCCTCCAGCAAGGAGGTATGTCGGTGGCTGAATATGAAAACTAGTTCACTGAAGTATCTCTTTATGCGCCAAAGATCATGGCCAACAAAGAGACACATATGAGGCATTTTGCTGAAGGTTTGTGGGCCGAGATTCGTACAAAAATGTGCTGTGTAAATATTTGAACTTATGCGAAACTGGTGGAGATGTCCCTGCAGTTAGAACAGGATAGAGAAAGGATTTCTCGGGCACATATACAAGCCGAGTCCAGAGGAAGAACAAGAGGACAATCCTCATCCTCATCAGGAAGAAGAGTGCCACCTAATCCGCCTCCCCAGCACATGCCTCTACCACCCGCGCACGCTCACCCCGACCGAGTATGTGGGTATTGTCGGAAGGTGAGCCATTTAGAGGCCTATTGTTTTTCAAGAATGAGAGATCACGGGTACGTACCCTCTCAGTGAGTAAGCTGTCCGCCGCAGCTATCATTACCTGCACCTCCTCAACATGCCGCAGGCCCATCTCAGTAGCCTCTTAGGCAGCCGGTCCCTCAAATTAGGCCGCTGTCTCGACCTACATATCAACCCAACCGACCTTAGTAAGTACGAGTTCACGCTTTGATAGTAGAGGGTGTTGATACAGCCACGACTACTCCTGTAGCATTTAAGGTCACGGCCCATATTCAAGGTACTCCTGTATTTCTTCTTGTGGACACTGGGTCCACAGCTTCACTTATATCATCCACAACTATTAAGAGTCTAGGGCTATCAACTGCTCCCATATGAGGGGTAAGAATTACAGTGGCAGTTGGAACGTTCACCGAAGCTACATCCGTCTGCCGAGGGTGTCCCATAGACTTTGGAAGAAAGAGGATTCATGTGGATCTCATTGTCACAAAGATCTTCCACTATGACATAATCCTGTGAATGAATTGGCTCTTCGCAATGAGAGCTGAAATCGATTGCGAGGACCGTACGGTGACCATATATGAAGATGGTAGCTCTCCCTTCACAGTCACAGTACAGGTTAGCTACCCACAACGAGTCCTCTGTTATGCTTCGTTAGAAGAAGATTGCGAAGAAATTTCATTAACTTGCACCCCCATAGTGAGTGACTTCGCCGATGTGTTCAAGAACATTTCGGGACTTCCTCCCCGGTGGGAGATCGACTTCACCATCTACTTGTTGCCAGGCACTGTGCCCATTTCTCTTCCAACTTATCGGATGCCTTTGTATGAAATGGAGGAACTTCGACTTCAAATTGATGGATTGTTAGAAGCGGGTTTTATTCGACCCAGTGTGTCTCTATGGGGAGCCCCAGTTGTGTTCGTGAGAAAGAAAGATGGCCCCCTACAATTATGTATTGACTACCGGAGGTTGAATCAGGTCACCATAAAGAACAAATATCCCTTGCCTCGGATTGTTGATCTATTCGACCAATTGAGAGGTGCTCAATACTTCTCAAAGATCGACCTGCAATCTGGATACCATCAACTACGAATTAAACCTGAAGATGTGCTAAAGACGGCATTCAGAACCAGCTTTGGGCACTTTGAGTACTTGGTTATGCCTTTTGGACTCACAAATGCGCCGGCTATGTTCATGGACTTGATGAACAGAGTCTTTAGGCCATTCTTGTATCAGTTTTTCATTGTATTTATAGACGACATTCTAATTTATTCCAAGAGTCACCAGGAACACGAAGAACATCTGCGAGCGGTCTTAGAAATGCTCAAGTGGAACAAACTATACGCCTAGTTTCGAAAATGTGACTTCCGGAAAGAAGTGAAACTTTTAAGCCACGTGGTGTCTAAGGAAGGCATCTCTGTGGATTTAGCCAAAGTGGTAGCAATACAGGACTGGAAGCGGCCGAGCTTGGTGACAGAAGCTAGAAGCTTCTTGGGATTAGCGGGATACTACCGCCGATTCATTAAAGATTTTTAAAAGATCGCCCGACCGCTATCCCAGCTCACTTGAAAGGATCTTAAGTTTGCTTGAAATAAAAAGGTGGAAGCGACCTTTAAGGAGTTGAAGGAATGGTTAACTTCAGCCCCAGTGCTCGTTCTGCCTGAACAAGGGGTTAAGTACACCATTTTTACTGATGCATCCCGCATAGGTCTATGTTGTGTCCTCATGCAGAAGGACAGAGTTATTACTTATGCTTATCGACAATTGAGGAAACATGAAGCGAATTACCCCACTCATGACCTTGAACTAGCTGCAGTCATATTTGCCTTGAAGATATGGAGACACTATCTATATGGGAAAGAATTTGAATTCTTTTGTGACCACAAGAGCCTCAAGTATATCTTCACCTAGAGAGATTTAAATATGAGGCAACGACGATGGATGAAGACCTTAAAGGACTTTAAATATGAGGTTTCTTACCATCCTGGTAAGGCTAATCTAGTGGCAGACGCCTTGAGCCAAAAGAAGACTGTCGAATTCACGGCTCCACTAATGGTAGAAGAGTGGAATATAATAGAATTTATGTGAGACTTCGAGCTGAAACTAAGAATAGAAGAACCATATGAAGTCATTGCACATATCCACGCCCAACCTATGATCGACAACCAGATCATTGAGGCC
The DNA here is from genome assembly GCF_029962835.1 of Magnolia sinica. Taxonomy (NCBI): domain Eukaryota; kingdom Viridiplantae; phylum Streptophyta; class Magnoliopsida; order Magnoliales; family Magnoliaceae; genus Magnolia; species Magnolia sinica. The sequence goes on from NC_080590.1 coordinate 50,972,222, forward strand.
CAAAGGAGCGATGAGTTATTATTGAAAATGAGAGAACTTGTGGCCATTCGAATCGATTCCAAATGAAGAATCGACATTATGGAGGCTTACACTTTCAAGGTCGTCTCTGTGTCCCAGATCATCTTAAGCCGAAGGAAACATTGCTAGCTGAGGACCATAACTCTAAGCTAGCTATGCACCCTGGAAGCACCAAGATGTACTAGGACCTCAACTAAAATTACTGGTGGGACAACATGAAAAAAGAGATAGCTGGCTTTGTATCTCGATGCCTTATATGTCAACAAGTCAAGGTAGAACATTGTCGACCACTAGGTCTCCTACAACCTATGCTACTTGCTGAATGGAAATGGGACTACATTTCCATGGATTTCATTGCCGGCCTTCCCAGAATGAAGAAAAGGCATGATTCAATTTGGGTAATTGTGGACCGATTGACTAAATCGGCTCGCTTCCTCCTTATTCGAACTTCGTACTCTGCAGACGACCTAGCCAGATTGTATATCAAGGAGATAGTCCAACTTTTTGGTGTTCCTTTGAAAATTGTGTCGGACCGAGACACACGATTCACTTCAATGCTCTGGACCCGAATGCAAGACGCCATGGGAGTCAAGTTGAAGTTCAACACCGCTTTTCACCCTCAGACTGATGGACAGATGGAATGAGTGAATCGAATACTAGAAGATATGTTAAGAGCATGTACATTGGATTTCTTGGACAGTTGGGATGAATGTCTCCCTCATGCCGAATTCGCCTATAACAACAGCTTCTAAGCTAGCATTGGCATGGCACCCTACGAAGCCTTATACGAGCACCCTGTCGAGCTCCACAATGTTGGGCTGAAGTTGGCGAGAAAAGTTTGTTGGGACCAGAAATAGTACATGCAACTACTGAAAGGATTGAAATTATTAGACGACGATTACTGATGGCCCAGAGCAGGCAGAAGAGTTATACGGACATAAGGCGAAGGGATTTGAAATTTGAAACTTGAGACCATGTATTTCTGAAGATCTCACCAATGAAGGGAGTTCTACGGTTTGGTAAAAAGGAAAACTTACCCCACGATATATCAGCCCTTTTCAGATCTTGGATCGGATAGGACCGGTTGCATATCACTTGACTATGCTTGCTCCCCTCGCTGGTGTGCATAATGTATTCCACGTCTCTATGCTTAAGAAGTACATTTCGGATCCTTCACACATCATCCAGTGGGAACACATGGAACTCAAGGACAATGCCATGTATATCCTTAAACCTACCAGGATTTTTGACAAGAAAGAGCAAGTTTTGCGAAATAAGGTGATTCCGCTAGTAAAGGTATTATGGACGCACCATGGAGAAGAAGAAGCTACTTGGGAAATAAAAGCCGAAGTTCGTAAACATTACCCTATTATGGACGCACCATGGAGAAGAAGAAGCTACTTGGGAAATAAAAGCCGAAGTTCGTAAACATTACCCCAACCTTCTTAAGCAATTTGAGTAGGTACAAATTTTGAGGATGAAATTTTTTGTTTCGAGGATGAATTTTTTTTTTTAAGGGGGGTAGATTGTAACGCCCTCGTCCAAAAAGAGAACAGTGTCCTGAGGCACTCACGTGCGAACTAACTCAGGACCGAACGATTCTATCACACATATGGGCTCAAGATGGGTTAATTAACCCCAAATCACCCTTCTATACAATTTGAATTAAATTATGATCGGGCCGAGCACAGGCCATAAAGCCAGTCGGCCGAGTCATACGTAGCGACTGTCTGTACGGGTTGTGCATCGCCCAAGGAAGGTCCAAAAATTTTGAAACTTCATCAGATTCTTAGGCCCACTAGGCTTGTGGTCCCACATAGATGCCAGGCCCTGATGATGCCGAGAAATAGCCGAACAGCACTGCCCCACTGGCACTTGCAGACCGCGAGTCGTTATGCCTTAAGAAAGGAAATCCTGAAATTTAACCAATTGCCCCTGCTGCTTGAGTCAGAAAATCCAGGTCTTCTAGCCATCGTATCTCTTCTAAATTCATACCAAAGGTTGGAAATAATTTCCGGCCTTTGCCTACAAAATCTAGCAGTTGATTGTGGAACGATGACCATTGATTGCGAATCGGGTCGCTGCAGAAAAACCCCGCATCTGTTTATGATCAAACTTCAGCCAACCCTTCATCGGGTCATGAAACACATATCCCATGTATCGGATGGGCCAAGGGTCCATTAGAGCAGTTCAAATAACATAAAATGGGCCTCACATGGCTAATTGGGGAATTTTCTTAAACGTTAAGGTCAAAGGAAATAATTCTGGGCATATATAAACTTAGCCCTCTCTCTCAAACTCATTTTTCAGCAGCTGAGAGAGAGAGAGGGAGAATATATGGGAAGAGAGAGAAGGCCCCACCTTTATGTGCATGTGAGCTTGGTGCTAGGATTTTGAAGATCTCGGCATCCTCACCTCTCCTCTACTGATGAATTCCGTCGTTCTCCACCGTTGGAAGAAGAAATTCCAACCCATCTAAGGTAATTTAGGATTTTTTTTACCTCATTTCCCTGATTCTACAACATTCATGTAATTTTTGTCTATCCAATGTAATGCAAGGCCCCGACACCTCGAGCTTGCGGACACGACATCGCTAGAATCATCTCAGCAACCTCCAACCAAGTTTAGGTGAGGATCATTACCTTTAATTGGCCGGTTATTATGCCTAGCGTAGGTTTAATGAACGTAGTTGGTGTATTGTTAGTGCATGTGGTTGAATTTTCATTTGGACTGCATATATAGGTTAATGGACTAGGAATTACTAAAATATTGGGAAGGGATTTGGCCTTAATATCCCAAATTTTAACTTGTGCATTTGCATGCTCATGTAGGTTAAAAGTATCTAAATTTTCCTAAATTTGTTGCTAGTTGATTCTTGTTTTCTTAGTTTGGTGTTAACTATGCTTAACATGATGACATGGATTGTTGTAAAATGGTAATTTGTGGTTGACTTCCTAATTTTATGATTAATCTTGCTTGGGTGAAAGCTTGAAACATTGTAAGTTGCTAATTGGATGAGTCACTTGCCTGAATTTTCAAGTTATGTTTGAATAATGTGTTGTATAAATGGCTTATAGGAGATTTATCTCAGTATATAGTTGTATGGTTGTCCATGTGGTCGTATAAGCTGAAATATGTCGTGTTGAATCTGTAAATTCGGGTGGAATATTGTATGTTGTGTCCTTGTAATGATCACACTAAAATCTTACCTTTCATACTTGAATTGCATTCAAGAAATTTATATTTGTGGTGCATTGTTGCATATTTTCCTTACGGATCAACCGATTACCCGGAAGTTCTTGAGCGGTCCTTGTTAGACCTATCCCTAAGTGAATCTGCCCAACAGTTGAACCATAAGTCGTTGGCCGTAGTTGGACTACACGAGATCTTGTTCTCAAGCTGATTAGTTATAGTTCAGCCCGTTGGGACAGACTATTAGTCGACCATCTTTGTACGTTAACCTTGTTTGATTATGCTTGTATGTACTTGAAGTACCCTAAGACCATCGTGCCCATTTTAAAATATGATTTATAGCCCACAAAGTCTCATAAGTCAGGGATGAAGGTATGTGACACTATGCCCGTGCTGTCGGTCTACGTTGAGGTGACGAGCCTTCCTGTAGTGTCCATTGAGCATTTGAACTCGTGAGCCAGGAACGGTGGTATGGGACACTATACCCGCATTGTTGGCCTGTGTTGGGGTGACAACCTTCCTACAGTGATCGCGAGTGGGACATCTAAGTTTCAATTTTGATTTTGTCCATATTATATTTTGTTCGAGATTGACGACCCCAATTCAGGGCTAAGGATCGCGAGAGCCACATGGCCACGACCCTTAAGCCGTGCGATCGGGTTAGGGTAATAACTTCACTAAGGGCATTTCGATTTTCCTAACTTGCTGGATGAATGAACTTAACTTACCAACCAGACCAACATATTTTATGGTATTGCATTTATATTGTTGGCAATTATACAGTCGAGGTCGCTTCTGAGAGAGTGTTGTTTCATTGCGAACCTTAGATGTCGTCGCTTAAGGGAGTGTTATTTTTTGTGAGGAGCATGCATTATATCATAACAATGCATTTGCATTAACAATAATGTTTAGGAATCTATGCTGTTTGGTATTCATTAAATGTATTCTATGCATGATAATTCGATCCCTATTGCTAATGGTACCACTGAGTTGATCACTCACTCCCATTCTACAACGGTGTTCTAAAACACTAATCAGAACCCGATATAGATGTAGGTACCCTAGAGCAACACACATTGGACGATGCCGGTGCCGATGACGATGAGGAGCGGGCGTACTACCAGGAGTTTGGCGATCCTTGTTAGCAAAGTGGATGTCGGCGAGACTGGGCTAGAGCCCAAGTCATTTTGGGGATTGATGGGTGTTTGAGTTTAGTCCATGGATTACTGTTAAACTAAATTTATTAAGTTAACATGGTGGATGAGAACTTTTTATGAAACTAATTGGTTAGTAGCACTTGAATCTTAAGTACCTGATTAGAAATAAAATATGCTTAGATTAATTCATCATTGCTTATTAATACCTGCTAAATGCATGCATTTGTGGCTCATTATTGCATACGTGGCACTCTGGAATTCGGGAGTCGAGTAGCTACTTGGCTCTTAAATTTTAGGGCGCTACAGATTACGAACAATATAAGTATAATTATTAATTTCTATTTTCAAACCCTCTGTGAGGTTCAGGTATAGAGGTCTTAGCTATGGGTTTCACTGGATTTGGATAGACTTCGGATCTCAGCCTTCATATGTTATCGCTCGTATTAACCAAGCACCTAAGAAATAATATCCTCTCTTCTCAACTCCTTTATTCGGTTTAGGTATGGAGGTCTTATTTATGGGTTTCATTGGATTTGGGCCTTCATATGCTATCGTCCGTATCAACCGAGCATACAATATGTTATAGGTTTATAAAAGACGTATGCTCTATGACTTGCCGGGTATTCGAATCCAGTCACACCAGAAATCTGAGTAAATTCTAGCTTTATATTATCACTATATATATATATATATATATATATATATATATATATATATATATATATATATATTATCACTATATATATATATATATATATATATATATATATATCCACCATTCGACTCATGCAACCATCAGATGGTCCGTCCTGGACACCTTGTGGGGTAACCCTGAGGGAAAACCTCTCGCTAGTGTCCATAAGACCCATCATTAACGTTAATTATCCATCATGTGAGGTCCACCTCCAATTTTCACCATCCATCATGTGGAGCCCACCTTTGATGTGGACTGTTCATTATGTGGGCCGCACCTTCAATGTGGGCCCTCCATCATGCGGGTTCACCTTTGATATGGACTTTACACTATGTGGAAAGATGAGAGAGAGTAAAAAGTAAAAAGTAAAAAAATATATTTTTTGATGGCTATGAGAAACTTTAAGGCATTAAGTTTTTCTTGAAAGGGTGCTTAACAAATTAACTTGACTTTAAAAAGTATCTTTTTTACTACTATAGGTAATAAAAAAAAAAGTTATGGAGTGGTATCTAAACAAGAAATAATGGTCTCCTCCACCGTACCATAGGAGACCTTTCTGTGTACCCATGCAAGCATAGATCGAGTGGACTAAGGGTGGGCCTTACGATGATGCATTCGTGAAATCCACTCTGATGATTAGGTCCGTGATGAAAATTTAGTCATAGGGCTAAAAAATCAAGTGAATTCATGATTTAGGTAGCCCACACCAAGGGAATCAATGGGAGAGGGGGATGCCAACTATTGAATTTTTATATGGTCCATCATGATGTTTATGTGAAATCCACTCTGACCATTAGTTGCCTAGTAAAAATTAATTCATGGGGACCAAAACTTACACCCATATGTGATTTGTGTGGACCACATCAAGGGAAACAGTTTGGATGGTGGGCATCCCCCTGCACTTTTTTTGCTTATATGGTCCACTTGAATTATGGACATGCCTGATTTTTAAGCCCTACATCTAAATTCATGTCATGCACCTTATGGTCAAAGTGGATTTCACGTACACATCAAACTAGGCCCACCTCAACACGCCTTGTGGCAAGACATGGATTGCATCTTGACCCTCTTAGTAATAACCTGGATACAAATCGATGCTGGTAGTTCTCACAATGATGTATGTATTTTCTCTAAGCTGTCCATACATTTTTTCCAACTCATTTTATGAAATGACCTAAACAACAAGGCATATCTAATTCTTAGGTGCATCACACCACAAGAAACCATTGATGATTGAACACTCACCATTAAAAGCTTCTTAGGGTGTACTTTAATGTTTATTTGCCATCCAACCTCTTTAGTAGGTCATAAAAACCTAGATGAAGGAAAAACACAAATATCATCTTGATCCAAACTTTTGGGGCCACTAATAAATTTTTAATGGTGGGAGTTCAATCACCATTGTTTCCTATGGTGTGGTCCACCTAAGTTTTAGATTTGCCCCATTTTTTGGTTGATGCCCTAAAATGATATGGCAAAATGGATGAATAGTGTGGATAAAACACATGCATCATGGTGGGGACCCACAGAGCACTTATAACATGGAGAGAGGTCGCTACTAGCAGGTCAGCTTGTAATAAGTGATGTGGATGTAGCAGGAGACTGGACCAGCAAACCAAGATGGGAAGTCTAGATGTGGGCCCCATCGAGATGTATATGTGAAATCTACTTTGACCATAAGGTGAGTCGCATAAAATTTAACTGTAACACTTAAACATCAGTGACATCCATAAGTTAGATAAGTTAAATGAGTAGAAACAATGTTGTGGGATGCTAACCATCCAAACTTATTTACTCGGAGTGTGTTGAGTGTCAAATATTACATATTTTTCGTTGTTTATACCTTAGTTTTATAAACATGATAGCACTTAATCGATATATTTATGCATGTTTGTCTTGTGAGGTAATTTCGAGAGCTTAAGATAAAAAATATGTTAAAAGTATAGGGTGATGGATCTTTGTATACCAAGTGTAACACCACGAACTTTTCAATACCTGAGTATTGAAAGTTCTCGAGTGTTACCATGAAATTTAACTTATTATGTGCATGAGTACGATACCAATTTAGCTATCCTAACCTTACATCTATTCTCTAACACGAATCTGACCGTTGGAAATAATCTCCATTCATAGATCAAGCTATCTGACCGTTAATTTTAAGATAGAATTATTATATACCTAAATATTCTCACTCGTTCATCATAACCAACCACTCAGTCAAATATGCACTGCTAAATAGAGACATCTAACCATCCACTTTGATTTGGGACCACCTAATCATAGTAAACTAGCTATTTGATCTCTACATCCACTCATACACATATCAAGTTGATATTCTGATCCATTCATACTATTCATCACCTATGAATATGCTTAACCCACCATCAGAACCACAATCTGAGAAACTTACACATATGAACAAGATACTCGAATCTAACGATACACATGTTTTACCCCCTAATCACTCTAGAAACCCACCTTATGTTCTTCCGTTTATAAAACTGGTCATACATATACCTATATACACTGTTAGGGTACCAACCATCAAGTTTTCCTGTTTTAAACATGTCATCTGACCATTTAATGTATGGTTTGATATATGTACATTCCCATATTAATTTGGTGAATAACTCTTTATTTATAATAATTTAAATATAAGTCATTTTATAAGAATTACTTAAAAACGTGCCTATAATCATGTAGAACCATTAGATTTTTCAAAACTCTCATGTCAGCAATAATTACGAAAATGTCATTAACCTAGACCCCTGAATTCTAGATCACATAGTTCTCATGATCCGTTTGATGTGAAATTTTATATCATACCTATGTATCATAAATTAACTATACATGTCAAATTTCGGCACTTGGATCATTGTAAAAGTGACTCAATTGACAAATCAGCCCCTTAACCATTGATTTTGGTGTCTATCAAGTGAAGAAACCTAGTGAATAGTCATGGTAGGATATTCCCCTTCATATGAATGACATGGATTGCCCATAATATGCACCAAGTGCGAAATATGAAGAACAAACTTTTCCTTAGGCGCAAAGTTACCTTTCAAGGCCTATCAACTCCTTATAAATCCGGATCTTCTAATATTTAAACTACTTCCTTTCGCCTATCGCAACTCAAATTTAGGCCACACTCTGGTCTCATATGACTGCAAGGTTATACAAAATTTAGACCTTGATCTATGATCCTGCATCGTTGAATGCTGAAGCCAGTTCCTTTCTTTTGATGCACAATGTGATATTTTATATCTAAGCCTTTTCCACCATCGATCAACCATCAATTTTGCCCAACCGTTTGCCATCATGACTACACATTTTTCTCAAATTTGGGCTCTGATCATTAAGTGTGGACCGTTAATAGAGATCAAGTTCGTTTTGACACTCGTTGGGAGAATTTTTAAGATTGGTCAATCTAAATTTCGGATCATCAAGAAAATCATATACTCCAGCTTTATTTGACGACCCTAACATAATGGACGAATTAAATTTAAAGAAAGATCGTCATAAAAGGAAAAATTGGAGAAACTCAATCTAAGTGTGATGTGAAACACGCCCCTCTCCTACGCCCACTCCCTTTTAAAAAGGGGGCATGCGTTCCCCTATCCACTCACATGCCCAACACCCAAGGAGAGAGAGAGAGAGAGAGAGAGAGAGAGAGAGAGAGAGAGAGAGATAAAGAAAAAGCAAGAAAGAGAACGAGAAGCCTAAACACCCTCTTTCTTCGCCATATGTATGACATCTCCTTCTTGCTTAAGCAATGTCGTGATTCATGTTGAAGCTTTTCATGTAAAAGCTTTCCTACATGGATATCTACCTAGGGTTTAGATCTAATGCTAAGGTGAGGGATTCCTTTAAGCTTATATTAATTTGAGTTAGTATAATTTATTCTATTCTCTCACATGCTTTGAATCCTCCCTGCAAATATTTAATTTACCACCACCAATTATTTATCATTTAGAAATAATGGTTAATGTGTGATATTAATTATACACGAATTTTCTTAATTTATGTGAGGCAATCCTTTAAGCTTACTTTGATTTAAGTTGATATAATCTTGCTTTCTTACATGCTCTCATCTTACTATGATTCTTTCCTTGCAATTGTTTAATTTACTACTAACAATAATTTACCCTTCAGGATTATAATGTTAATTATGAGTGATCTTCATTATTTTTATGTGGGGCGATAGATACAAGCTTTGTCCTTGCCTTTACCAATTTTGTTGAGTTAGCACTTACTACTCTTTTCTTTGTTGAGTTGGCCATTATCACTCTCCTCTTTATTGAGTTGGCCCTTGTCACTCTCCTCTTTGTTGAGTTAGCCATTGCTACTCTTCTTTTTATTGAGTTGGTCATTGTCACTTTCTTATTTGTTGAGTTAGTCATTGCTACTCTCATCCTTATTTTATTAGCCGTGTGTTATCTAACTTTATGGCTTGGGCATATGTGCCTTGGAATTCCAAAACCTCCATGATTTGAATTATTTCTCTATCAATGTAAGTGATGTGTTAGAGGTATCACAATTAGTGATTCAAATATTTATCGTGGACGTAATGCATTAGGGTAGTGGCCCTCTTGGTCGGCATGTAATTTTGTGGGTTAGTTGGCACGATGCAAAATCGATGTAAGTAAATCACTGTGCATGTTACATCACTTTTTGGGATTGAATATCGCAAATAGTCACTCCATGAATACATCGTGTTACTAAATTCCTCAACCGCGTTGTTGTGTCGCCTTAAGATGTTCACATAAATCCACGTTAACGTTGGACACGCCGACGAATCTCCGTAATGTGAGAATGCGGGGTGAGTCAGATATTCTGAACTACTTTTCACATTGTGATAATGGTTACTATATATGATGAGTTGCACACACTTTTCTAGGCATATATTCATATATATTGGTTGCGCATACTGATACCCCTCATAGTGGTGGAGTACGAGGAGTATCAGAATCCTTACATAACTTTTATGAATCTCTTGAATTATTGTTAATCTTAAAGGATAACCATCACTATGAGCAGGGCATTAACCCTCTTCAACTGTATAAATGATGCATCTGATGTATATATTAAAGACCTAAAGGACCATCTCCCTATGAAAGATTATACTAAATAAATAAGAAAATAGTTTTATGATTTAGTTTTATATTTTCGCCACAAACTCGATAATGTAATAAGCTCCCATTGAGAGGGCATTTGATGATTTGTTGAATTCTTTTTAAATGATCAATACGGTTGATTTACTCTCAGGAATGGTTACCAACGTGAATGTATCTAGATGTGATCTAAATGAAAAAAAAAAAGTATGATTTCGAAGCATCCAATTCATTCAATTATTAACACCTGATTTTTTCTCAGGCATGAGCATAAACTTTGACCATGAAATTTCGGGATGTTACACTAAGATTGAAGATTTCAAGAGTCCAAGATCCAAGTAAACCAAGTGAAGAATGAAAAAAATTGAGTTTACAAAGTGCAGAATTCAAAAGTTGCTGAACTTGACTGTTGATGACATCGAACACATGTCAATGTCATCGAAATAAGTATGCCATCGAAGGAGGATCAATCACATTGAGATTTTAGAGGAAAATTAAGTTTGGTTGCTAGACTATTAGGTGTAATTCTCGATTCCATTGAAGATAAGGTTTGATGTCATCGAAGCCAGTTCGATGATATCGAGAATTTTAGGATTTTCAAGCTCAACTTGTTGGACTATTTTGGACGATTTGCGATAACATTGAGGATTTATTCAATGACATGGAATGTCGGGTGATGACATCGACGACTTATGCAATGCGAAAAGGCGCGCAGTCTCCAATTCAAATTCAACTCGGACTCGATCCTTTGATAACATCGAAGTGTCATTGAAGGTGACATCGAAGGTGCGCAGAGTGCATAAATTTGAGGCAGTTTCCAAAGTCGGCTTGACAGAGCCTATATTTGGAGTTTTTCAAGGGATTCTAAGCATATATTAAAATTAGAAGAGTAGAGCCAAGGGTGTAACATCTTATGAGGAGTTCTTTTTCTTCTCTAGTTAGTTTTTCATGCTTTTCTTTAAGAGTTTTTAGCTTAATCATGTCTTTGGTTGGTTAATCTCTTAGTTAAAGCTAAGATATGAAGCTTGTAGTTTATTTTGATGCTTATTTTACTTTAATTCGAGTTTATATTGAACTTCTATTGATTATTAGTTTGAATGAAGGAATATTTTCAGTTTTCTATAATTTATTTTGACTGAAATTATAGTAGATGTTCGAGAAGCTTTTAATATTTTCTTATCTTGTTTGTAATCATATGATCTGTAAAATTCATGATCTACCATCATATATGGGCATGATCGATGCATGAATTCTTTGCTATCATGGGATTGGTGCTTCATGTGTAAACTAATTTAATAAAGTCCAACACCACATTATGTTTTAATTGCTCAATCATCCTATTGGATAGAATAGGACTTTGATTCCAGTTGTGCTATTGTTGAATCAAGTAAGATTCCAGTTGTGCTATTGTTGAATTAAGTAGATCCTTGGCGCTCTAGTTTTCATTACTTTGATAGATTTAATTCATAACAATTTTCTCTAAATTTCTAGATCTTAGATTCTAGTTCTAATTCTGGAATACGTACAAGGTAAGTCCTTGTGTATTTGACTTCGGTCTCACTGAGTTATTACTATAACGCAGCCCTACACTTGGGGTTATGAATAATGTGGCCCATATAAATCACATTTGGCCCTAGGTTTTGGTACCCGTGCATGAATATTCACTAGGCAGACAATAGCTGGAGTGGATTTCACATTAAATTACGGTGGGCTTTCCTACATGCAAACAATTAACATTCTTCTTATTATACTTGTCTATTTTTTTTTAATCTATAAACAATGTTCAAGTTGTCCATATCACTACAAGTTTTGTTGGCCGAAGATAAAGAAACAATATTATTATCATCGTTAATAAAAAATGATGGCAAAATGATGAAATTTTTTAGTAAAACTTTCGGACATTTCTAAATAAACATATTTACATATTTAGTATAAAAAATTGTAAAAGGAATGCATACATAATAAATTTTCATTTAATATGGCCCAAAAAGCATGCACTGTCATAAGAAATCGCTCGAATGATAATCAAAATGAGTTTATATAATACAAATACAACTATCATACAATAATAAAGACATGTAAAAATAAATAATCTAAAAAACCACACATTTCTGGCAATCCTTCATCCCCACATGGAGTGACAATGTAGCTCTTATCAGCCATCCAGATCCTATTCCAGTCTGGTGTAGTATTGTTGCCCAACATGTTGGTAGTATTGTTCCCAAATCATCCTCTGCTCGCATCAATGGAGAAACTTTCTTACATTTTTTCGATACTTGTCCTCCTCGAATTGTACAAGTACGCCTAAACGTGGGTACTGTATGACATGTGTCAACGACATTAGCCGAGTATGGTATTTAAGGAATAGATTAAGTCCAATCCTAACTCCTTAATAATATTATTGCTAGTTATATGGGTACCTCAAATATCCTCCTACCAAAGGGCCATAACTCGAAGAGCTATCCACTGGTTGCCCATATTCATGGCTAGATGAGTATGACTAAATATCGGAGCCACCATGCTCATACCCGTGATATCCCCTGTGTGTATATTGTGGGATAGAGGTGGAGCTCCCATGTTCTGAATTGATGTTCATCAATGACAAGTTGCATGTGAGAGCGTCTGCCTCGGTGTGTCCAATTTCTTCTTCAAACAATGCTTAAAATAATGTGTGGGCTCTAATGTTCTCACTGAGGATGGTGAATGAGATCCATAGTCCTTGTCTTGTGTGGCATAGTTAAAGTTCTGCTCCTCAATGAACTGGCTAATTGATCTATGGCTCTAACCCATCGTATACCCCCCACCACTGCCGCATTCGCCCCACTAGTACCACTTACACCAGTGTCGGTGTAGGTGCCTCCATCCCCTCCCCCACCACCATTATCATCGCCATTTCCATGATCAATGTTGGGCGGGAGTTGAGTCTTCATCATAGTCAGTATGACTTAACGACAGGGAGGGGGCATGAAGATGTCCTTCACTTTCATCAAGATGTACCGAACTCCTCACTAAAGTATCGAATGAGTCTACATCTACCCTTTGCTCGCTTACTGCCTGATTGACACGATACCAAGAGACACTGCTCTCTCGGCTACTTATGGAGTAGGGCCTCTCTTCACATTATTCAAATCAGTTGACTTAATTCACTCATAAAGTGGGTTCTCAACATCATCACCTAACTATGCCATGATCCTATTAATAATAAGTCAAGCTGGTTTGAATTTGCATCTATGTCTGGCTTTGCCTGCAGCTGACTCCTTTTTGACTTCATATTATAATGATAGTAAATGAGCTTTTACATATTCTCATATGCTAGCATGTTCCTCTTATTGGTGTGTATGGGTGACCACGTGCTCCAATTCATCTCACATGTTATGGAGGATATAGTTTGGACAAGAACATGGACTATTAATAACTACAGTGTGGATGAGTCGCCTCCGTATATCGTCCACCACTCGCCTGTATATCCATGAGAAGTTTTTTTAATTTAATTTTTAAACGGGAAATAATTACCTAATTATTTACTAATTTCTTGAACAAATACATTAAAAATTATACTGTATCATTGTTTCTCTCGATGCTTTTACTAATGCCGATGAGAACGTACCCCTCATATCCCTAAATCACAACAACTATAAATACAGATTCACAAGTAATCATTTTTTTATTACTAATATTTATGGAGACTACTAGGAAGAAAATTTACTTTACTAATTACCATTAGCGAAATCTGCTCAAATTGCATTACATGGTTATCGAATTTTACTTACGTAAGCGATTTAGGGAACATCATTCCAAACACCTCGTGGATGACCATACTCAAATTGTTATTCTCAAAAAGACGACGTATGTAATGGAATTTGAGGTTCAGGTAGTATGTTGAAACTCAAATAGTATTTACTCAGTTATATTAATATGTAAATAAGGTAGGATGCTGAAACTCAAATAAAATTTACTTAGTTATATTAATATGTAAACAAAAGTGATACTTAAAGTATAAATGCAAGTGATAAAAAACAAAGGTAAACGTAACAAAATTACCAGCCTGGTTGAGTGGATGCTTGAGGGTCATGGTCTATCTGTCATCAATGATATTGAGCACCCACTAATGTGAATTGGGGATTGCAACCCGTATCCATTCTCTCATAATTCTTATGAGTTCAAACATTGACCCCATCGAAGGCCACATTTCATTATTTATGGTTTGTAAGACCCTGTGGATCAGATGTTATGATGGAAATGACAATCTGAACTCTATCCTATAAGGAATTACAAGGCATAATTTTTGAAACTTTATTTGTACCTTTGGTTTGTCTCTAGTTTCACTCTTAAGTATATTTGAGATCTGAACAAATTCCTGAGACTCACGTGGTGCCTATACAAGCTACTATGTGATGAAGTTCATGATAAACCATGTTGCACCTAGTCTAATGATGTCCCTTTAAAAACACTCACACATTCCAACCAACAATTATGAGTGATTGTATATGAAGTTTGTCACCATCCTCACATCCTTGATGGTCTTCTTGGAACTCCCAATGTAGTGTGTCGTGCACAGGTTCCAATAGAGATTGTTCCTCATCATTTGGTAGATTCTTAGGAGTTTCAACACCTGGTCAAGGGTTTGGGTATCCATAGGTACTGAAATCCCACTACTGTGTGAGTGTGTGGGGGTGTTAGAAAAATAAAAATAAATAAATAAAATTCTTCTTCACCTTAAGAAATGCACTGTTGTTGTCTGTCACAACTTGAATGACATTTTCGGGCCCAACCTCTGTAATCACTTCCTTTAGGAGATCATATATGTGAGACTGATTTTTTATGTTGGCGGATGCATTAATAAATTTGAGGAAAACGGGTTGCTCTTTACAGTACACCATGAAATTGGTAATGGACAATTTTGTGGGTCCCATTCACTCATTGTAGATGATTGTCAACCCGTACTACTTCTAGTTTGGCTTGAGTTCTCGTACCCAAACATGCATCTCCTCATACTCTTGATCGAGGTAGACCCTAAGAATCTCCTATGACATTGGAGGCTTTGCACTAGACCCAGCATGTTGCACCTCTTTGACATATTTTGGAAGTGAGAACTGACTATTGCATTTGTTAGTATCTGGCTTGAAATTAACCACTTACTTATGGTGCTCCCCATTGTCCCCCTGACTCCCTTGCTCCACGTCTTTCAAATTCTTCTCCTTAGCATATGCAATGGTGCATCTGTAACATAGGCACTCTAAGTGGGCTATGAGTAAGGCCTGCTTAAACCACTGCCACCCATAGTACCTCTCTCAAACCATTAGCTACTCCCACCAACCTTATGTCAAGAGCTTCCAAATGACGACATAGTCTCATTAAGCCATCTACTCTACTCCGCCTCCCACCCCAATGTTCGGGGCTTGTAGATCACCTACACGAACTCCCTCCTATCTTGCATCGTAACACAATTATTAAAAAATGCAATCTCCTCCTCATTGTCGTCATCTTGCTCTTCCTCGACAATACATAAGCTTGTCCAAGACTCCATAGCTGCTCCTTAAGACCCCTATCCCAATCCTTTTGTTGCTACTGGTGTAACTTCCACTCGACCAACACTCTTCTCATATATGCTCTCATTGACTTTGTTACACTTGGATAGTCTTTTATATTTTTGTAACCTTGTCAAATGTACCTTCAACTTAGACACCCTCACTCCTTATCACTTACCCACATGAGTTGCATATAACTCTATATTTATTCCACTTCATTGATTGTCTATGTTTTCACCTAATGTCTCTTACTCTTCCTTTTCCTAATCTGAACACTATTTTGCTCCCTGTTGACTGCATATAGATATAACTAAATGAGTTGTATATAGCTCCATATTTATTCTCCAAAGAAGTTTTTTTTTAGTGGGCATTTAATGACCATTATTTCTTATAACGTGGTCCACTTGAGAGTTGAGATATTAGATTGGTGGGTATTCATATAATTTTTTTACATGATGAGAATGACCTATCATTTGACATAAGGTGTCTACATAATGGGTTTAATCTGGTGAGTGGCTCAGATCTCACATAAGTATTTTAGGATCCCACATGTACAGGGCCAATGCCAAAAGAAAAAGAAGAAAAAGAAAAAAGAAGTGTACATAGGCGAATTAAAGGCCAATAATAAATAACTCTAACACCGCATTTAGCAATTAGTGCCTAAGGAGATAAGTGATATGATGATGAGACATCATGATCCCACTCCACAAGAAAGTGCATTGGAGGTGTTACATTTTATTAGTTGTTGACCTTTACACATATGCCGAAAATCCACACTGCATGTCATACGATCCTAACTCTATAAATGGCTCTTATGGTAAAACAGGCCAACCTAATTATCAAAGATTAGATCCATCTAATTAAGATGATTCGGTGTCATGACCTATCTGCAGATGGTCCCACAATTTGGACACTTTAGATTGAGTTATAGCATGTGATGTGTGCAATTTCATACGCATGCATAAAACTATCAAACCTTGTCAGAGTATTAAATAACCTAATGAATGGTCTACACACCTTCTTACGTGAGCACCCATGCACACCTTTGGACATGTGTCATGGGCTCATAATTTGAATGGTACATGTGATGCGGCACCCCTTGAAACCATATGGGCCCAATTTTTAGCCTGATCCAAAACTCTATTGGGCCATAACAGAGAGAAATGCAAATCAAGGGAGGAAACTATTTCCTTTTGCCATGGCCCACCAGAGTTTTTTATCGGGCTGAAAGATGGGCTTGTGAGGTTTCAAGGGGCGTCGCACCACGTGGATTGTTTAGATTCTGAGCCATGGCACGTGTGCAAAGGTGCGCATGGGTGCTCATGTAAGAAAGTGTGCAGGTGAACAGTCTTTAAATAACTCTTTTAATCATGAGGAGTGTGTTAGTGCACTCATTTTTGCACCCTAGTTTGTCAATCACATGAGCCGTTGTGTCATGTAGTCGGTTGAGACTTTGGAAAGTGAAGAGCGAAGACACAAGCGAAGCAAAAGCATCAAGGAGCATATACAGATAAAAGAGATGCTTTGGTGACCTTATCCCTTAAACCAAAACAATATAAAACCTCTAAATGATCTTGACGTAATAAGAATATTAATTAATCATCCTTTTGCCTTAGGAGACCAAGAAAAACATGATAAAGAATACTAGAAGAGGTATGGATCTGCTGTATAAAAGATAGCAGAAAAACAACAGATTTGAGGGCATGTTCAATGGCATCGATTAAGAATTAGGGAAGTCCAACAACCAATCTGGAAATTTGATTAGAATTCTTCGATGGCATCGACAGGACTCTTTGATGGCATTGAAGGACCTTTGATGGAATCAACATGACCATTTTCTACCCAGTGGAGCTCAAATTTTTTATAAAAGGCAGTCGGTTCTTGGAAATTTTCATGGGTTTTTGGAGCAACCAAAGGTAGGGTGATTCCATATGCATATCCCTCATCCCTAGCCTCTACTCCATTGAGTTTCAAGACATCTCCTTTGAGATTACAACTCTAATGAGGATTCCGACCTCAACATTGAGATACACTTGAACTCCTCCATTTCCTAGAGATTGGACTTAAGCATTCTTAGTAAATCATTATCTAACTCTTCTAGGAGACCCATCTAGTTGAATCCCCTAGGATAAACAACTACCCATTAGTCGTAGGAGATTCAACCCACTCCCATCACCTTGGTCATCTTGAAGACACACCAAATGCAAGGAGATAGATCGTGGAGCTGAAGCCTTGGCGAAGTAGCGGCAACATGATCGAGGGAACATCGGGGAACTGATTGAAGTATAGGAGAGCGGAGATCAAGCAACCTAAGAGAAGCTACAAAAGGGGACTCAATCCGATAAGTAAGTGTCGTTGTTAGGAGTCTATAGGCTAACCTCATTCCTTGTGAAGGATTGATGTTAAGAGTTTATTATCCACAAACTCAAATAGGTTCTTGTGTAGGACCTAGGCATGTGTGGCCTAAATCCGTAGTTCTTATGTAGGACCTAGGTTGGTTAGCCAAAGGAAAAAACAACTCAAGTCCTTCTGTAAGCCTCCGACGGGAGAATACGTGTAGGGTTCTTGTGTAGAACATAAACTTAGGTTTGGGATTAGGACCTTGGCCTGTGTGGCCTAAACCTAGGTTCTTATGTAGGACATTTGTCCTTGTATAGGACATAAACTATCAGGTTCTTGTGTAGAACCTTAGCCTGTGTGGCCTAAATTATCGGGTTTAGGACTAGGACCCTTGTCATAGTGAAATCTGGTACACTCTAAGAGAGAGTGAGTCCGCTGGGAGTGGAATAGGCATGTAGCCAAACCACTATACATGCTTATGTTTGGAATTTTCATTTGAGCATCTATTTAATTATACAATGTGATTATATGTTTATATGATTAGATTAATATTAGGATTGATAAGTAGCATATTCTATACTTATATGTTCATTATGCTATATGCTAGTTGCTTAATTTGCATATCTTAAGTAGCATATGTGATTGGACCCTCTATTGGCTTAGAAGCCTTAGAGTTACTTTGCTTTATTCTTCTCATTATAATTAGGCATAGTTTGTGCTTATTGGAAAATAATTTTTAATTGGTCCTAATCATCCGCAATTGTTGTTTTTAAATTGGCATAATTTTTAATTGGTCGTAATCACCCCCCCTCTAGGACTTAGTGTACATTCTATAGATCCGCCATACTTCTGCACTCAGAGGCATTATGGCCCATTACCGCAATTTCATAGTGGATTAGGTGCATCCTTGGCCTCACCGAACATGGTGCGACCTTAACGTGTCCATATCTGATTTGTGGAGCCATCGTTACCCCATGCGCATATAGTAGACAATGTGAGCATGAGCCTATGAGTCCTCGAATGTGTCTCTCAGTCACAGAATTTTCATGAGTTCAGGTTGAGCAGTCACAAACTCAGACTGAAGACTTTAATAGGTTGATGGTCGGTCATACCGAGAGCATGAATCAATTGGTGACTTTGTTTGTCAAAAGAGCACTTTTTGAACCTCAGCAACATGCAACATGTTGACACTAATTTTGTTGAGAGTCTGGTACCTGTACCAACTGTCCAGCCATTGTTATAGGCATTTCCTTTATGTCAAATACATCATTTGTTCCTGTCACTATTCCAGTGCATGATGTACGAAATTCACCACCACCTGTAGATTTCAGATGTCTTGAATGCATTCTTGTCCAGGACATACAAAATTCACCATCTTTGATAGATTTCAGGCATCCTTAACATGAGAATATGAACTTAATCTCTTAAACTAAGAATTAATGGATACTTGGAGGGCAACATTTGCCCAAGAATAAACCTTATATCAGGTTGATCTTGAACCACCTCTAGTTGCTGCATAACAATATTTGGATTGTAATAAAAAATTTCAAATGATTTAGGAAGTTGCAAACAAAGTTCTTGGTCGAACTACTATTCCAATTTATCACAAGTCTTATTCTGACTAGATTGACCGACAATATCCATTACCAGTGAATTATCGATTGGAATAATCATTATAAATTGCAATCATAGAACATATAGGTTGTTTTAAAATACAATGGGGGAACTGGCCAACAATAATTACTATAAATTGCAATTATTTGGCCATTCTCTAATTGGGGTAACCTTTACTTGGTATTCTAATCAGTTGCCAAATTCCATACAAACATTGCAGGAGATGGAAGAAAAGTTTTATTCTCAACTCTTCTATAAGGACATAAATTTCTTTGGCTGATCTTATCCGTTTTTGGCAATTGCTCGGAGAATCAGTCGAAAATTATATTGTTTAGTTTAAGAGGACAAAAAAGTGATGCAAGATAGTTACGATCATGCCCCAAACCCAAATCGGATTCACAGGAATCCCATCGCCGAATCCAGTGCCAACACCTCCGTAGTACCCCATTCTCGGCTCTTAGCGTCCATACACCAAATTCCGATCTTGGGATCCTACAAGGAGAATTTTTTTGTGCATTTAACTCATAATAAACATAACCATAAGATTACCCAATTCACAAAGACAACATCAACATCATATATCCACTAATATAATCATTTGAGTACAATCCGAAAGGGAAATACATAAATTGAAAGTCAAGCTCCAGAACCACCGTACGCTCCAAGCTCAACACTGCTATAACCTAACATCACCTGCACGCATCTATCGTGCATAAGCTTATAGAAAGCTTAGAGGGTGGTGTAAGTGTGTGCACAAGATAAGTGCTAAGTATTCAATGCAATGTCATAATCATATAATGTCGAAATAGGCGCAAGGTCATGAATAATATGTTATCAGAGTAAGCGAAAACACTAACAAGTCCATGAGTTAAGCAATATTAAAATGCGCAATACAGATTAACTTTATAAATAAGGAGTCATAAAGAGTCAAATATCAGATGTCGTAATTAAACCATATAAATGCAGAAACATAGTTACCCAAAATGTTATATGTAATGGATGTAATGCGATATGTGGTGCGAATGTAATGACCCTGCTGGAGTGTGAAGTCAGGGTGATAGTACGTAGTATCGTAGGCTATGGGGTCCATCACAAGGAGCTTCTATCCAAACCAGTCACATACCTAAATTTAGATAGTCAGACTCGATGTGATAAACTCTTGATCTCAGGTTAGTTGTGCGCCCCAACCGAAATCCTAGCCATTGCGAAGGTACACAACAATTAGTTGTGCACCACCAGCCCGAGTGGATAGTGAATGAAATGAATGAATGAGTATGCAACTCCCGCTCAATAAGTCCACGTATCAGCGTACATCTCGGGATCATCACCGGGGTTTAGTACACTCCAAATAGCACTGTCCCTCTCCTACGCAGCCTAAGTGAGTGTAAGAAACCTCACTATCCCCCTGGCTCTAATAGTCGCCAATACTTATCCGGGACGTCGATAGTGGACCCATTCACGAGCCGGTCAAACTCAGCCTAGTGTACCCCCTATACATATTATATTATATATTATATATATTGTATATTAGGTATTATATATTATACATTCATGATGGTGGGCCCTACGTGGTACTCACCTCTCCCCTTTAATGCAGAAAAGCTGCATGTACAACATGTAGCTTTTTAATATATTAAATATATATATCTCTACTGGTTTCAGCTAGGTACGTGGGACCTATTGCACATGTGGATACAATCCACACCGTCCAGCTCTGTGGGTATTCTTCTAAATATCTCAAAAAAGACGTCATGGACAGGGTTAGGGCTATATTTTCAATATATTGGATGGTCTGGATCATGCATCCGACCACCACCATGGACGTACAATGGCCCACAACGGCCGAATTTCACGGACGTGCGAAATAGAGTCAGCGCTTCTTGCACTGGCTGTCGGTGGGACCCACTTATCAGCTTTGAATGATAAATTCACTCTGTTCTTTGGATTCCTAACGAAAAACTGGTCAGGAAGGGTGGGTTTTCTTCAAATTCTGCATAGCCCATTGTACCAGATCCATTCACCGTCTATCTTTCTTTTGGACGATCAACAATAGATTTCCAGGACCTTTTGAAACTTTACCACCTAGGCATGAGTGATATGGCCCTTGTGATTCTCATGGACGGTCCAGATCTATCTTTTGAACGATGTATGGGCCCCACAACTCAAAACCGGAAGGATAGCGTCCGTCCGTTACACGGACGCTAGAATGCTGTCCATTTCATGGAAGGAGTCTCAGTCAGAGACGGTTTGAACTTCTTTTCATTGCCATGCACGGCTAGTGCACTTATGCACTATGCACACCCGTCTCATATGGGGTCCACATATGATGTTCGCGAGAAATCTGCACCGTCTATCTTCTGAATCATCAAATTTAAGGGGTTGAGACCAAAGTTGAAGCATAGCCGAAAACTAGGTGGGCACGAGAATCAAGCTGTTTATGGGCTGATCTCGACGGTTGAGCCACTTCTAGAAGGATCCGGCTGAAATTTGACATGTACGGTTTGTTTTGGTCCTCGAGCCATGTATAAAGTTTAGAACGGATGGTGGAAACCCGGTGATCTTGCATTACGTGACTTTCGTGCCGTTTGAGCTTGATTTCTCGATTTTCTTGAATCCTGGCATGCACATCCGTCGATCTTGGTCTCCTGGGGTCCGTCGCTTGCCTTGGAGATTTCAGGCCGTTAAATCCATGCTTTTAGTATCTTTTCCTAGTCCAGGCTCGCAATTACACCTTGCAACACAAACATGATTAAAATGGGCTATTAAAAGGTACCATGTTCATAAATCCAAGCAATAACTGCGTCTGATATGCAATATTTGACCCTCAACACAACCTCCAACCAGCATTTTGCTAGTCCCGAGCAAAATATGCGAAAAGTAAGTTGAGAATTACAGAACAATTTCTATAAACTCGAGTGATTTTTGCAGAATAATCCAGATACGAGAATTCTAAGATTCATGAATGTTAGGTATTACTTTCTCCTAGACTCAAGCACACGGTAACTTCATAATTAAGTTCAAAATATTAATCTGTAATTAGATCAATTCTAAACATTGAATTCCATGAATGTATAGTCTAATCTCGACTTATCAACATTAAGATTCACCTCTCTATCAGGATATCATTTATAACCAACAAGGTAATTCATAATAACCAAAACTTATACCAAAACTTGCCTCACAGATCATCTTTTTAATCATTTATTTATTTATTTATTTATTTTTATTTTTATTTTTCAGTAAAGGTAACGCCAAGAAGGAAAATCAAATCCTTACCTATAGGGAGCAAACCTAAGGTAAAGACTGTATACCCAACTCTTTTTTTCAAATATCATCCATGGGGAATCGAATCCTCACACATAGGGAGCAAACCTATGGTAAAGACTGTTCGCTCAATCCATTCAATTTCTCCAATTGGTTCCTTTCATATTTAGTGATTACCAAGTCAATCCTTCAATATCGAACTGAAACCTTAATGTGCAAGCGAGATGTGTCCTGAGGATTCATGACTCAATCCATGTTTACAACTTCTAATAATGGATTAACAATTCAAACTTAGCTGTGAAATCAAAAAGATATTGAATCCAGGAGTCATAAATTTCCAACATTATGTATCTTGAAATTTCAAGTGCCCTCGATGGCTGTCAAAATCCCTTCGAATTCACAAGAAAGTCCAGAAAAATTAAAAATTTTTACAATTTTTGTTCAAGACCAAGAACAAGACCAAGAAAATGCTGAGTAGGTCACCTAATCTCCCACCCCCAACCTAAAATCTACATTGTCCTCAATATAAAAGATATGAGCATGCAATGCACTTGGGACAACGAAAAGTAAATATGAAGTGATGGGAAGATAGTACCTGGATGATGAATCGAGAGATACTTTCCAAGAGATCGCAGCATGGGCATCGGTCAGCACGAGAGAGAAGGCAACACAAAAATAACAAAAATAAAATCCTACCTATACCACTTTCGTAGGTGCTCTCGATTGCATTTAGCGTATGCAACAAGCCTTTAAACCCCTAGGTTGCCCCTAGTGGACGAGTTGTAGTCTCGTGAGGGTTTGCAGTAATGTTACCCACAAACATTGAACTAACTAACTAGGAAAATGAAATAGAAATGAAGAGCTGGGTTGCCTTTAAGGAGCGCTAAGTTTACCGTCTTCAGCCGGACAAATAAAGCAACTACCCTAGTCCTATGAAAGCGATAAACCTACCTATACCTCCATCAGACTAGGAGATCAATCCTGGTACACACAGTCATGGGCATGGACATGTCCTCTGAATCAAATTTCTCGACAAATGGTTTCAATCGATGTCCATTGACTTTAAACTCCTTGCCATTGTCGGGATCTCTTATCTCAACGGCCCCATGAGGAAAAACAGTAACAACAATGTAAGGGCCGGTCCAACGAGATCGAAGCTTACCCGGAAAGAGATGTAATCGAGAATTGTACAAAAGGACCTTCTGACCAGGCGTGAATGATTTTCGCAAAATGTGTTGGTCATGAAATGCTTTCATCTTGTCCTTGTAAATTCTCGAATTATCGTATGCATCATTCCGGATTTCCTCAAGTTCATTCAATTGAAGTTTGCGTAGCGAGCCAGCGTTGTCCAGATTGAAATTAAGATTTTTGATCGCCCAGTATGCTTTATGTTCCAGCTCTACAGGTAAGTGACAAGCTTTCCCATAAACAAGTCTAAAGGGAGACATTCCAATAGGGGTTTTAAAGGAAATACGGTATGCCCATAAGGCATCAGTCAATCAGATTGACCAATCCTTACGATCAGGGTTAACCGTTTTCTCCAAAATGTGTTTAATTTCCCTATTAGAAATCTCAGCTTGCCCACTTGTCTGTGGGTGGTATGGGGTGCTCACCCTATGAGAGATACCGTATTTCTTCATTAAGCTCTCAAATGGTTTATTACAAAAGTGTGAGCCCCCATCACTAATGATGGCTCGAGGCGTTCCGAATCGAGAAAGGATGTTTTCTTTTAGGAATTTAATGACCGTGCGATGGTCATTAGTTCGACACGGAATCGCTTCGACCCATTTAGTGACATAATCCACGGCGAGCAAAATATACAGATTTCCAAACGATTGGGGGAATGGTCCCATGAAATCGATGCCCCAGCAATCAAATGCTTCAATGATAAGGATGGGATTCAAAGGCATCATATTTCGATGGGACAATGCTCCCAATTTCTGACAACACTCACAAGCTTTGCAAAACTCATGAGTGTCCCTAAACATAGTGGGCCAAAAAAGCCACACTGCAGAATCTTGGCCGTGGTCTTTTTAGCGAAAAGTGACCACCACAGCCTGAGAATGACAGAAGGAGATGACGCTCTGATGCTCATCGCCTGGTACACATCTCCTTAGGATTTGGTCGGGCAATATTTAAATAAATAAGGATCATCCCAGGAAGAAGTTGCGCACCTCGGTGAAGAATTTCTTCTTATCTTGCGAGTCCACTGCCGGTATAGCACCCGTAGCAAGATAATTAGCAATATCGACAAACCAAGGTGAATGGGAGACTCGAAACAGTTTTTATCTGGGAACATGTCGTTGATATGGGTCGCCTCAAGGGAATCAGAGGTATTAAGGCGAGAAAGGTGATCGGCCACTACATTCTCTACTCCCTTTTTATCTTTAATTTCCAAATCAAATTCTTGGAGTAAAAGGATCCATCTTATCAGGCGGGGCATAGAATCATTCTTAGAAAGAAGATACTTGAGTGCCACATGATCTGTATAGATAATGATCTTGGATCCGATCAAGTAGGATATAAATTTGTCCAAGGTGAACACAGCGGCTAAGAGTTCCTTTTCCGTAGTCGAGTAGTTCACATGGCCGAATTTAAAGTTCTACTTGCTTAATGAATGACGTAGTGCCTCTTATCTTTTCTCGGCCTAGGACCGCTCCAAGAGCATAATCGAAGCGTCGCACATAAGCTTAAAAGGAAGGTTCGATCGGGTGGCTGCATGATAGGTGCGTGGTTAACGTGCCCTTAAGCTTGGTGAAAGCTTCTGGCATTGCTCGATCCACTCGTACGGAGCATCTTTTTGAAGAAGAGTACATAAAGGACGAGAGAGGAGACTAAAGTCCTTTATGAATCGCCTGTAAAATCCTGCGTGTCCTAAGAAGGATCGCACGTCTCTGATGTTCTTGGGTGGAGGTAGGTTAGAAATAAGATCGATTTTTGCCTTATCTACCTCGATTCCTTTGGACGAGATGATATGTCCAAAGACAATTCCCTTCTGAACCATGAAATGACACTTCTCCCAATTAAGTACCAAGTTCTTTTCTTCACATCTTTTCAGCACACATTTAAGACTCTCTAAGCACTTGCTGAAAGATGGACCGTAAACAGAGAAATTGTCCATGAAGACCTCTAGATATTGTCCCACCATATCAGAAAAAATACTAAGCATACATCGTTGAAAGGTTGCAGGGGCATTACATAGTCCGAATATCATCCTTCGGTAGGTAAAGGTGCTGTAGGGACATGTAAATGTGGTCTTTTCCTGGTCTTCAAGGGCTATCTCTATCTGGTTGTAGCCCGAATACCCATCAAGGAAACAGTAATAGGAATGACCTGCAAACCTTTCTAAAATTTGATTGATGAAGGGCAAAGGAAAGTGGTCTTTCCTCGTGACGGTATTCAACTTCCTGTAGTCAATGTACATTCTCCAACCAGTAGTGACTCTAATTGGCATGAGTTCATTATTAGCATTGGCTACGATGGTGATTCCGGACTTCTTAGGGACCACTTGAGTTGGACTCACCCATTGACTATCAGATATAGGGTATATGATACCCACGTCCAATAGTTTAAGAACCTCGGCCTTAACCACTTCCTTCATGTTTGGATTTAGTCTACGTTGTGGTTGCCGAGCGGTTTTTACATTATCCTCAAGATATATGCGGTGAGTACAAATCGAGGGATCGATTCCCTTGAGGTCCGCTATCGTCCATCCCAGGGCTCCTTTATGCTCAATGAGAGTAGATATGAGCATACTCTCTTGTTCTTTCTCCAGGTGGGCAGAGATCACCACCGGGTATGTCTCATCTTGACCTAAATAGGCATATTTCAAATCAGAGGGCAAAGGTTTTAGGTCAAGCTTCGGCGGCTTGAGGTTAGACGGTAGAGGCACTATATCGGTTTGTGGCAATTCTTCAAATTGTGGCCTCCACCGGTTAACTTCAAGTACCGGTGCAGTATCAAGCAAGGCGCACGTCTCCCTAATCATGTCATCATCAAAATCATGGGAGTGGGCCAGGCACGTCTCTAGATGGTCGGAGGATAAGGTTAGAGGTGTCGTATCTTCCACGAAAGAGTCAATCATGTTAATGTCGTGGAAATCATCATCTTCCTCTAAGTTTCTGCCGTTATTGAAAAAGATGTTTGACTCCAATGTCATATTCCCAAAAGACATAGTCATGACACCATTCCTGCAATTGATAATTGCATTTGAAGTGGCAAGGAATGGGCGGCCAAGAATGACGGGGATCTGAGTGCTTATGTTATTGATGGGTTCGGTGTCCAGGATGATAAAATCTACAGGGTAGTAAAATCTATCAACTTGGACCAACACATCCTCAATTATCCCTCTTGGTACACGAACAAAGCGATCAGTAAGTTGTAGTGTGGTTAGGGTGGGTTTTAATTCACCCAAACCTAACTATTTATATACCGCGTAGGGAATCAGATTGACGCTCGCTCCTAAGTCAAAAAGTGCATGATCAATTTGATGGTCCCCGATTACACATGATATGGTTGGGCTACCAGGATCCTTGAATTTCTGTGGCACGTCTTGCTTTAGGATGGCACTCACTTTCTCGGTCAAGAAGATTTTCTTTTGAATACTCTGCCGTCGTTTGGTCGTGCATAAGTCTTTCAGGAATTTGGCGTATGAGGGTATCTGTTTCATGACATCAAGTAGAGGAATGTTGACTTTCACTTGTTTCAACACCTCTAGGATATCCTGAGAGTTAAAGAGAGGTTTCGGTGAAACCAACCGTTGGGGGAATGGAGCAACTGGCTTCTCTAGAAGTTCCGGTTCTAATTTTTGTAGGGCCTCACTGGATCCATCATTGTTGTCCTCTTCTGGTTCTTGAGGCTTTTCGAGCCTAACCGGAAGAGTTTTATCAATGATCTTTCCACTCCTAAGAGTGGTGATGGATTTAGCGTGCCCCATCTGATTTGAAGAGCTGGGATCATTAATCTCGTACTGCGGGTTAGGATTGGGGAGAGGTTGTGCAGGAAGCATCCCCTTTTCTATAACCGTCATACGAGAATCTATCTTTTGCATAAAATTCGTGATTCCCCGCATTGCCTGAGCCAGCTCTTGTATGGAATTTTGAACCGGTTCCTCTTAAGGTTTCACTTGATTTGGATTTTGATTGAAGAAACCTGGAGGGGTAGCCGTTTGTCCATTCCTCCAACTAAAGTTTGGATGATTTTTCCAGCCAGGATTGTACGTATTAGAGTTAGGTCCAATAAAAGGTCTTTGATAGTTGTTTACGGCATTAGCTTGTTCATTCAACACTCCTCGAAAGGCGGGTATTATAGGACAATTTTCAATTGTATGAATGTTGCAATCACAGATGCCGCAAACAATTTCATTAACCTTATCCTTCTTTCCTTCCATGGCCTCAACTTTTCTTATGAGCGTAGTCACTTTACACTTGAGATCATCCTCTTCTTTCAAGAGATATAATCCACCTTTCTCCTTTAATTGAGTCGGCCTAGACGTGGTGTTCGCCATTGGGTAATAGTCCCATGATTGTATTTTTTCAGCAAGACTATCGAGGTAATCCCATACCTCGTCAACATCTTTATTAATGAACTCTCCATTACACATGGTCTCGACCATTTGGCGCATGTAAGATGTCAGTCCATCGTAGAAGAAATTTGTAATGTGCCACGTTTCAAATCCATGTTGTGGGCAAGAACTGACCAAATCTTTGAACCTTTCCCAACATTGGAAGAATGTTTCATCTTCCTTTTGGGCAAAGTTCATGATTGCTTTTCTGAGGGTAATCGTTTTATGGTGTGGGAAGAATTTTTTTATGAATTCCCTCTGCATGTGCCAATGGATCTAGGACGCAGTGAATGTAACCACGTCTTAACTTTCTCTTTTAAGGAAAAAGGAAAGAGTTTCAGCCTAATTGTATCCTTAGATACATTAGGAAAACATAATGTAGCTATAATCTCATCGAACTCTTTCAAATGTAAATATGGACTCTCTGATTCAAGTCCATGGAACTTGGGAAGGAGTTGGATAACTCCTGGCTTGATGTCCATTTGTCCTGTATTTTCAGGAAAAATCATGCATGAGGGCGTACTCACTCCCGCCGGTTGTAGATAATCTCATAAAGTACGAGGCGAGGGTGCCTGATGCACCTCGTTCTCATCTTGGGTATCCTCCACCCTGGGTGGAAGTAGAGGAGGTTAGTCTTCAGCCATAACTTCAATTAACTTAGGGAAATTCGAGTGGTGTCTAGTCCTGCGGTGGATAGTCAACCCCTCAACCAATCCTCCTTCAGTCAAAAGACGTCGAGTGTTGTCACAGGCCCACTTGGGTATGAAAACACTCGCAGCCCTAAATCAAATTCAAAACCTAATCCTAAGAAAGGAAAGAAAATCTAAAAAGAAGGAGAGGGAGAGTTGGAAAGAAATTACCAAATTGAAGCCCCTAAGTTAAGGACCTGCAAATGAAAACAAGCAAGTCAGTTCTAAAAAGAATGTCTAGAATTAGAAAATCCTTAAAAAGGAAGATAGAAGTAAACTAGTTTCTAAAAGAAGAAAGTCCTACACTAAAAAGTAAATTAAAAAGAGATATGAAAAATAGAAAGTGGAGAGAAAGAACTTACCAAATTAGAAATTTCTATCTTAACGGCCTACACAATAGGAAAGTTAGTTTCTAAACAAAAATTCTATGAGTAGAAAATTAGGAAACAAAATTAGATTCTAAAAGAGTTAAAATTAGAAAGTAACAAAAGAGGAAAGTTTCTAAAAATAAACTACTTCCTAAAAATAGAAAAATACTAGAATTAAAAATTTTCGAAAATTAAACCCTAATTCTAAAAAGTAGAAAAAGTAGAGAAATTAAGAAGGAATTACCAATTTAAGAACTTATGTCAGGATCCTACAAAACAGGAAAACAAGTTAGTTCTAGAAATCAAATAAAAGTCTAAAACTAAAGTTAGTCAAATTCTAATCTTAAATTAATTCTAAACCTAATTAATTTCAGAGAATCGCAACCATCAGTTGGCGCTAAAAACTTGTTCACTCCCCAAGTATAGGGTTATGATGTAGTAATAAACTCGGTAAGACCGAGGTCGAATCCACAGGAACTGAAACTTGTACGTGATCTGGAACTAACTAGATCTAGAACTAGACTAAGATGTGATCTAAACCAAATAAAATTTAAGGAATAATTGTGGAATAATTATCTAAAACTTAAGGAATTCGGAGGAAGAAAACTAGGGATTCAGAGGATCTACTTGTAGAGATCAGGGAGATCTTTATGCCTGCTTCAAAAATTATGAAACTTAAACTGAACTTCCTCTGATATAGTTTTCAAAAAGATGAAAGGTATATGAATTAGAATGGATTCCATCACCAAATCATGCCCAGGAAACAAAGTAAACAACAGAATTAAACTAATTACCAACCAACCAACAATATATGAAGATAAGGAAGGGTACTGTCATCCTACCATACCCATGGAACAATGATGAACAGTAGGGCTTCCTGACTTCATAACATAAAAAGGGGAAAGAAATACTCAAAGCCATTGCAAATCCATTGTAATTTCAGTCACAACAGACCATTAAGGACTAAGAAAAATATTCCTTTAATAATCAACTAAAATCACATTCAATTCATGAATTTTAAATTACAGGCACAAAATATAATCTCTCATCTCGCTACAGGCTTCACCTCTTAGCCCTAACTAAGAGGTTCAGCCACACATGAATGGGTTGAACATAAAAATAAAAAGAAAAAGAAATAAACAGAAAAAAATACCAAACTCCACCACTCTTTCTCTTGTGCAAGCCAAACCTATTGCTCACGTCCACCAAGCTTCTCCTTTTCTTTTCCTTCCTTTCCTCCCGTCCTCTCCTTTTATCCTTCCTGCAGATGGAGGCTGGAGCTCGTTTTCCGCGGTGGAGAGTGCGCAAGAACTGTTTACGCACGGCAGCATGCGCAGCAACAGAAAACGCAAAAAGGAATCGCGTTTCGATCGAGATTGCTCGGCTATTCTTCCAAATATCTCAAAAAAGATATCAAGGACATGGTTAGGGCCACATTTTCAATATATTGGACGGTCTGGATCATGCATCCGACCACCACCATGGACGCACAATGGCCCACAACGGCCGGATTTCACGGACGTGCGAAACAGAGCCAGCGCTTCTTGCGCTGGCTGTCGGTGGGACCCACTTATGGACTTCGACTGATAAATCCACTCCGTTATTTAGATTCCCGACGAAAAACTGGTTAGGAAGGGTGAGTTTTCTTCAAATTATGTATGGCCCATTGGACCAGATCCATTCACCGTCTATCTTTCTTTTGGACGATAAAAAATGAATCTCCGGGACCTTTTGAGAATTTGCTACTTAGGCATGCGTGATATGGCCCTTGTGATTCTCATGGACGGTCCAGATCTGTCTTTTGAACGATGCATGGGCCCCACAACTCAAAATCGGAAGGCTAGCGTCCGTCCGTTACACGGACGCTGGAGTCTTTTGGAAGGAGTCTCGGTCAGAGACGGAACGAAAATTTTTTCGTTGCCGTGCACAGCTAGTGCACTTATGCACTATGCACACCCGTCTCATATGGGGTCCACATATGATGTTTACGTGAAATCTGCACCGTCCATCTTCTGAACCATCAAATTTAAGGGGTTGAGACCAAAGTTGAAGCATATTCGAAGATTAGGTGGGCCCAGAATCAACTGTTTATGGGCTGATCTGACAGGTTGGCCACTTCTACAAGGATCCAACGGCTGAAATTTGACATGTACGGTTAGTTTTGGTCCTCGAGCCATGTATAAAGTTTCAAGCTGAACCGATGGTGGAAACCTAGTGATCTTGCATTCTGGTGACTTTCAGGCTGCTTGAGCTTCCTCGATTTTCTTGAATTCCTGGCATGCACATCCGTCGATCTTGGTCTCCTGGGGTCCGTCGCTTGCCTTGGAGATTTCAGGCCATTAAATCCATGCTTTTAGTATCTTTTCCTAGTCCAGGCTCGTAAATCGCCTTGCAACTGAAACATGATTAAAATGGGCTATTAAACGGTACCATGTTCATAAGTTCAGGCAATAACGGGTCCGATATGCAATATTTGACCCTCAACAATGGTTGACATAGGAATGGGCAATGGTGGTGGCTTGGATGGTCCTGATTCATGGTGTGGCCTACTAGATGGATGGTCCTGATCAACCTTCTCCCCTGCTGCTGATACTAGTGGGAGGTAGTTTTATGGGGGTTCCCATACAACTAGGGTTATTGTATCACTACCCTTGTGATTGAAAGTTTATTTTATTTGTAATTTCGGGTGAAGGATTTGATGCAATTGATGTGTATTTTAGGTTCTATTTTCCAGGTTCGTATTTGGTCGTCGGTCTTTATGTTGGTTGCATCCTTATATGTTGTTTCAAGATCTCACCTATGCTTGCCATAGGATTTAGAAGAAGAAATGAAATATACAATGCTTGGCCCAAATTGCCTGCGTTTCCAATCGCCCTTTCTAATTGATCCATACCATTCATATGTTGGGTTCCACCATGAACTAGTGATGGACAAAAGATCTCCCCGACCAATCCTATCATGCAATAATTGACCTACAAATGGATGGTTATAAATAAAAAGTAGGCTATGGTTCACATGAAATGGGAAGAAGTCCTCCAATTGGATGACGAGGGTTGTCTGCTGAGGAGATATTTTGTCTGTCACCCATTCATGGTGTGGTCTACAAGCGAACAACCTGCATCACTGGACGGTGGGCCCCTTCTGCACAAATACTGGTTCTGATTGAAGGACTAGTAATTTGGGCAAGATTGTTAATTCGTTTAGTTATGCCTCCTTTATAAACTAGAACAACCTTTTTCTTCTAAGTAACACTAGTTTGAACTTCCATGAATCATGGGGGGATGTCAAAAGACTCACTAAAAGCAGTTTCTCTCCATGGTAGACTATCATTCTGGATTTTTGAATGCATGTTCTTTAATTAACATAATCTTTGGTAAAGGAGAAGGGAAGGAGTTGCATAATCCTGTTAGCTGGTGTGAGCTTCTATTTCTTAAGGAAGCCTTACCTACCTGGTTGTTATCTATCTTAACATGATCCATTGTGCCGTGGGGTACTTGCAAAAGATAGTATCCCTCTCGACTCAAGGTGTAAAGATTCAGTACTATCTTGAGAATTGCCTTGAGTTAATATAAATTGGTAACAAGGTTTATTCGGTGCTTTAGTGTCTTGTGTTTTACTCTTGTTTTGAATATGAATAACAAGATAGGATTTTCAGCGATAAGTTTAGCGGAGGTGTTCTTATCTTGAGATTTATGAAGGTATTAGGTCTCAACTGAGGCAGAGTGATTTTGTTTGGAGGTAGATGCTTGGAAATGTTTTTGGCAAATTAATTTATTCAACTGGTTTCAATTCATTTTCTTACCAAGCTTTGGTGTGTGTATCATGTAGCCATGCATTTCTTTGTATATTACATATTCCTTAATATGAATCTCATCATTCTCAAAGTCACCCATAAAATGAAGGTCTTGTAGTGAAAACGTAGGCTGCTAAATGTTTGCTTCGGTATTTGAGAGGCCCAAGTAAGTATTCCTCCACCTTTTACAAAGGATCAAAAAGTATG
Organism: Magnolia sinica; assembly: GCF_029962835.1. NCBI lineage: Eukaryota > Viridiplantae > Streptophyta > Magnoliopsida > Magnoliales > Magnoliaceae > Magnolia > Magnolia sinica. The sequence goes on from NC_080590.1 coordinate 51,005,760, forward strand.
CATGGTTTTGGAGATCCGATTTTTGCCTATGATCTTGCTAAGGGAAAGTCACAAATAAGTACTCCAGCTGCACACTCTAACATGGTACACACTTGACTTTTGAAGCACTAATCAGCCCTTCACTTCCAAAACAATCATAGACCAGAATGTGTAGCTATCACCTACACATTACCACGGTCTTCACATACTGCCCATATAAGAGGTTGAAATGCCAAAGAAGAGAAATCCTAGGTTCATCAGGGGATGCTCAGCCGAAGAGAATCAGAAAGAGAAAAAGGAAAGGGATGAGAAATATATTTAAGAGGGAAGAAAGTAGAAAAAATGAACTTGATTTTACCTCTTTGATACCATGAAAGTTTGTATGAAAAGTTAGAAAAGGCAAGAGAAGAGAGGGAGTAGAAAAAAGAAAGGGAAAAAGGAAAAGAGAGGCTAGGTATGGATTATGCACCCCCGTCTTGCATTTATCCACTAAAGTCATGAAACAAACATACTGAAATACCCCTTTATACAATTTTCAATATAAGCCCTTGAGAATATATAATATGCAGATGGAGAGCAACTAAAGGATAGAACTGGAGGGTTAGGTGGGCCATTTATTCATACAGCCCATATTAATCTCTAACAACTTTGATAACCACAACTTTAGCTTAATTTGAAACTTGTCGAACCAGCATCATTAGCTTTCTATTACTGTTCCACCATGTTGATGAATCTTGATTTTTGGATACAGTTTTGCCCACCCAGATCACCTTGACTTTTGGATATGGTCATCTTCATGGTATGCATCATTCAGATGTTCCACCCACTTGCCAGGTTAACACATGCTATGTTTGGAGAGGGCTGTTCTCTTTGAAGTTACACATTTTCAATGGTGTTAGTGGTTACCCATCTATCATGCATTTTTGATGTTCAAAGTCACCCATGTCATTTATCATCACTAGCTGTGTAATGGTAGAACATCACTTTCAGGTTTCCAAACAAGACAACTGCACTTGAAAAGAAATAGGCTTCATCTTAATACAGTGAGAAACAGTATGGTGTCCCAATCTGCTGAATCTTCACCTGCTCAGGAGTCACCCTTTGGTGAAGATGTGTGGTATTACATCGGCTAAAGATGCTGCAATCGCTGCAGAGGCTGGTGCTAGTCTCATTGGGATGATCATTTGGCCCAAATCAAAACGTTCTGTGTCTCTTTCGGTGGCTAAAGAAATCTCAAAAGTTGCAAGAGAGTATGGCGCGGAGCCTGTTAGGGTTGTTTGTGGATGATGATGCAGACGCGATATTAAGAGCTTCTGATGCATCAAATCTTGAGCTTGTGCAGGTAAATTTCACTCTTAACCTGAGAAACACGATGGCTACCAATACTTGTGTGCAAGATCCAGGTTGTTCATCTAGTGGTGGTGGACCCCACCATGTATGTGCCATGATGAGAAATCAGGTCGGTCCAGTATCAGCTGGGCCATAGGTGTATAAAAAGTGGACAGTTAAGGAAATTGACTAGTGGTCTGCATGTTGCCCAATTGATGAGCGGATGAGCCTGAATTTGGGCCATGGCACATACATGAAGGACCCAAATATCAGCACACATTACAGTTCTGCACATGCTTAGCAACTTTTTTTTTTTCACCCACCCACACACACAAACACACACTCACACACCCACACACACCCCATATGGGCACTCAAAGCCTTGACTCAGTGTTGAAATGCACTCTGTATACCACTGAGCCATGGGTTGGAACCCTTTGCAGGGCTCATTGCAAGCAGCATAATGCCCTTGTGATTGTGACAAATTGCGGTTATGCAGCTTCATGGGAATGGGTCCAGGGCTGCTCTTCCAGCTTTACAGCGACATAGCCAGATAATATATGCTCTGCATGCTGATGGAAGTGGAAATCTCCTGAATGAAATTACTGAAGAAGAGAGTTCTTTAGCTGACTGGCTGTTGGTGGATAGTGCAATGGGTGGCAGGTCTGAGATACTTTCCTGCATTTCTTCAATTCCCAAGCTATTATTTGCCTTCTGCATTGTGTTGCATACTTGTACACATTCCTGCACAATCGGCATTACAAGTGTTGTGCTTTCACCCTTTTATTCACAAACACTTTGGACTTGCTAATAAATTAAAAGATAAGTTTGGAAGTCCGTCTTGTATTATGCATGAAGGCAAGAGATGTAGCATTTGGAGAAGAAAAACATGTCATGTGTACAGTTGACACTGGGTTCATCTGGCTTGGTCCAGCCACAGTCCAGCTTCACTTTGGGCTGATGCCGAAGGCCTACAAGTTGGACGTAAGCTGAGTTTGCCTAAAGTCCCGCAAACTCAGTCCAACACATTACTACTTATTTAACATTGATGGGCTTAGTATTTGACTAGTGGTTCTGGCCTTCTTCTCTATGCTTGATTCCTCGGAGCTCATTAGCTGGGCTGGGTCCTATTTCATCAATTGGACCTATAAAGGCATCAACATGGCCTCAAATGTCCTAGTTGCAAGTCCAATTACGAGGCTCATTTACCATTTCCCATTTCTCATTTCTATTTCTTTAACTGGTATATTGCTTTTGTAGAACTGAACTGTGAATGTTTGCCATGAGAAGTGGCTAATGTTTTGTTTAATATGAATGTGATTTGGTATTTGTTTACTGTTTCTCATGAATAAAAGTCTGTCTGGTTTTGAGGTTCTTTTTAAAAGATTTCTTTTCCTCACACGGTTATGCAAATATTCACACATTTGATTACTTTGAACCAAGGTGTTCCATAACGGTTGATTACTTTGAACCAAGGCGTTCCATAATGGTAACGGTGGCCATAACGGCCACGCCGTTACTATTATGATACAGGCCGTTATGGCCTTTTTATTTTTATTTTTGAGAAAAAACTGTTTTGAAACCGTTATGGGGCTGTTACAGTCCATTCACGGGTCTGTTACGAACCATTACGGGGCCGTAACTGGCAGTTTTTTTTTTTTTTTTTTCTGTAACAGCTATTTTGGCCCTGTAACATGTAATGGTTATGGCTGTTACTGTTATATGACAGCCTTTACATAACCTTTTTTGAATACCTTGTTTTGAACACTGTTTTATTTGGTTGCAGTGGTAAAGGATTCAACTGGGACAAGTTCAAATTACCATCAATAAAAAGCAAGCACGAATGGCTTTTAGCTGGACGGATCAATTGCGAAAATGTTTGTGATGCCATTGCAACTCTTAGGCCTCATGGAGTTGATGCGAGCAGTGGCATCTGTGCCTCCGATGGGGTCCAAAAGGATCCATTTAAAATATCTTCCTTCATGAATAAGGTGAACTCAGTATCTATTATTGATTATCTGCACAATGATTAAATAGTGACATGATTTTTTTATTTTTAAGTATGAGCAAAATTAGGATAGTATCATGAATTATTATTTATAATGTCTGTGTAAACATCATTAACAATTATAAAAAATGCTGCCCCAGAGTTAAAAATAACTTCCAACTAGGGAGCAATGCTGACTGCTGTGATAATATTGTTGGCATTATGTGAAAATCACTACCATTTAAGTATATGATTTTTTATTCTGAAAGGGGTCCATCTTGGGACCACTAAAACCCTATTTTTTAAAATCATTGTTAATGATGATGGATTTATTTAAGAAATATCTAGTCTCTCTCTCTCTCTCTCTCTCTCTCTCTCTCTCTTTCTCTCTCACACACACACAGAGAGTTTTCTATGCTATCAAGAATTTGCATGCAGGATATTATTGGCACTTTGTGAGTCAAGATGTGAAATGATCTGTATTTACTAGAAAGTGTGTATGCTGCTGACCAGTTAACACTTGAAAAAATAGGGTTGCAACTGAGGTTGGCCCCAATGCACATGTCCAGCCCATGAGCTGAGGGCCAGAGTCCAAGCTTAGCTCTACTTCTTAGCTATGGAATCCGGGCTAGGCTGGTCCGACCAGAACTAAGCCAAGTAATGTTGAATAAGCTGGACAGTACTAGCTTGGAGTGGGCTGGACTCTCTGTCCATAAGTTATTCCTTGAAGTTATTGGACCTTAAAACTCTTGCCACGGTTCAACCCCTGGGAATGAAGCTTAGTCCAGACCTGGCTCGGATTTGTCTTTGAGCTTGTCTCTTTGGAGGTTTCAGGGCCTTTTCTGTGTTGTCAGATTTTTCTTCCCCTTGTATAATTCACTGAAATACCGTTTATCTTCTAAAACAACTTTTTTATGTTATAAAATCACTTCCCTGTTTACAAAAAACCCTGTGAACTTGCTGTAATTGTAAACAAGGAAATTTTTTTTTTTGTCAAATGCCTCCATTATATAGCATAGTTTACAACATGCCTCTATAACCTAGATATTCACTCATTTATCCCAACATCTAGGATCCAGATAAGTTCATGGTTTAGATAGATGGATCATCATAGCTCGGTGACAAAGCTTGTGGTGTTTGGAGGATGGTTGCATACCTACTGTCGACTATTTTGTATTTTACCTCATCAGCCTTCCTTCCAGAAAACTGGAGGATCCATGAGAATGATGGCCCTGCATAACAAGGCCAACACGTGGGACAAGATCATCATTCTTTGCCCACGCAAGCCCATCATTGCTACTAGATGGGACTATAGCTGACATGCGTCCTGTACATCAAGCAAGCACTCAGCACAACTCCTACTTGGTTCAAGGAGTAGGTTGGGGTAATTTCAGCATCAACTATGGCAGGCCCTAAGACCTGATGGTCACGCAAGCTTGCTACAACCGGCATGGCCGGGGCACATTGCCTTTTGAAAGTCTCACCCTGAGGCAATGGTACCTGAGCTTCTGCCTCCAAGACCAGCACCATCAACCCAGTACCGCCCTACTACTACTAATCAAGAGTTGATCACTAGAAGTGCAGCTCATCGTAACACAAATGAAGCTCCTCTCCTCTCCTGCTGCCACCACGGTAAGGCTATCCAACTCTCCCCTTGCGCTGACTAAAGGTGACTTTCTTGCACTAATGACTAGGGAATGCCTTTCTCCCTCCTATTTTGAGAACTCATCAAGTGCTTGGAGCCCCACTCTGGAGTCCAGTCGAGCAACATTCTCCAATCGTGTCCAATTTAGTTCCATCTCCTCATATTTCTAGTATCTTTGCATCTTATATGTTAGAAGCTACCGTGCCAATAACAGGCACTTGACAGGCCGATCCGTCAACTCATGAGAACCCTCTTGTCAAGGTTCTCCAAGTCTAGGCAGATATGCTTCAAGAATTCAAAGACTCATGAATACATCGTGCCTTTGCTTGAACAATGATAACTCCTTCGACTACCCTTATTGCGAACAAGAATGCTGGACTAGAGCATTGGCTAAGTGAACCATTGGATGATTTGCCAGCAGCTCCCAGAGCGTGCCCGCATCCCGATACTGAGGAATTGGTTCCCACGGCTCTGCACCGGCGCCCTTTCCTATGGCCACTTAGGAAGACTTGAGGCAGGTAGTGGCCGACGTAGTCTGCTAAGAAAAGGATCGCGAAAGAAGGAGAAGTTTGTGTACCAAACTCCATACCCCTGTGAGATTGAGGACATACACTTCCCCGTCAATTACAAGTGCTCGGATTTTTAAAGGTTCAGTTTCACTGGCTCGCCAAAGGAACAATTGATTCATTTTATCCCCACAATGGAGAATTTCTTGACAGTACCTCAGAATTATCTTCGATTGCTCGGTTGTCATTGACCGAAAAAGCTTTTCGGTAGTACGCCTCTTTGGTGCCCAACTCTGTCCATTACTAGGAATAGATGTAGAACATGTTTCTTGCAAACTTCTTTCTTTAGAGCAAGACATCAACCTGGCTGACCTCGCCTCAACAAAGAAGTGTCGAAATGAAGCAGCACAAGAGTATATTGCTTTGTAGAGATCTTTGGGGCTGTGTTGTTAAGATGTTATCTCAATTGGGTTTGGTTACTTAAAATAATAGAAATGTTAGTCTTGCACATGAACTTTTCTACTTGAATTCAAAATGTTATGAATTTTGTTTTTCCTTCAAAACGTTGTTTGGAAAAAGTGAAACTCTTTTGAATATATTTAGTTTCACATTGCTTAGAGAGAAAATGCTAGAGGGGTTTATAAACTTTGAATTATCTAGTATTCTTACTTGGATAATGGAAAGAGAAGAAGGCTAGCTTGTGTGTTCTAGTGCGAAGCATTGGAACGCATGCGCACACACTTGCGCACATGCACATGCGGTGTGGGCAATGGGTTGTGAGACGGTGTGGCTGTAGAGGCGCTAACACCGCACTTTGCACTTCGCACTTTGCAGGTGAACATTGTGTTGTGGGTGGCACTCCCACATGACTTACTACGAACCAATTCGATTCAGTGCTACTGGGCTAAGCTATTACCAAAACGCCGATGGCGGTACGCCAATCGGCCAACAGAAATCAAATGTTATTAAGTGTTGGCTGATTGAATCTTACCATTGCGCCTTTCGACCATAAGAACAGTTAGTTCGGTTGATTTGAGTTAAGTCACGTTTCTTCACAAAGACCATTATTGAGTTAAGTCGCATCTTTTCATAAAAACCGTTTTTGAGTTAAGTCGCGTCTTAATCGAACTTGAGGGTTGACAACCCCAAGTGCGGGGTTGCGATGTAGTTTTAACTCGGTGAGACCGAGATTAATCCACAGGGAAATTTCTGAGAAATCACTTAGAACAAATTGGATTGTCTGGGTTTTTAATCCAGCGAAGTAGTAAGGGTTTAAAATGATTAATAAAAAACGACTAAGGATTTAGGAATTCCCAATCAATAGAACTTGAACTTAATTCGTTTTCTCGAGTTGATAATTCAACTAGAACTATATTCCAATCCATTCTAGTCGGAAGATAAAACAATAATATCAATCACAAACAACCAACATAGATTAGAATCGCGATAGGTTTGATCTCTCATAAAGATCTAGGTAATCAATCGCAAGGAATCGAAAGCATTCACTGTACTCAGAAGCCATGTTGAATCAATCAACTTTATAAATTGATCCATTCCCCAATCTAGGAATTCCATCACAATTCAACATATAAAACTAATAACTTTCATTGAAAACAAATAAAAGATCAAATATCCATCAAAAGGTTCATCTCTTAGCCTTAGCTAAGAGATTAGCCAAGCATGAATATCTTAAATAAAAACAAAACAAAAGCATGAAAAACAAACTAGAATCAAATGATTGAAGAGGAAGGACAATTTTATAAAAGCTCCACCACATCTTGCTGTTTCCTAAGCCCTAATTTATACATAGAATGGCCTACAACACTCATTTAAACAGAAAAAATTCGCACTGACTTTGAACCAACTTCAAATTTACGCACTTTTGTTACGCTTCGGTCGCACCAAAGTCGAGCCAAATTAATTCTCGGTTGCAGCCGAATTTCTCAAAAATATGTCTAAATTCTCCGTTTCCTTTAGGTTGCACCGAACGAACCTTCGGTGGCATTGAATATCACTCGGTTGCACCTATCGGTCGAGCCGAATTAACTCTGGAAATTACTGTTTCTTGCTGGACTGTTTGTGGCACTTTCGGTCTGACCAAACCTACCTTAGGTGGGACTGAACAGTCTGTTATCTCTGTTCCTTTTTCAAGACTTTTCCTCATCTTTGGTACTTGGTTTCCTTGGATCTTTGACACTTGAATTCTTCAATACTATCATCCAAACATCCAATCCTACACTTGATCATTCTTTGAGCTTAATTCATGCCTCTTAAGCATGATTTTATCTTTGACTTCCGAATTACTTCACATGTAGAAAACATATGTTAGGGAATCAATTTAGTACTTAAATGCATTGCTAGGGCAGGCAACGTTGTGATTCTGGTAGGGCTACCACCTCGAATATGATTTTTTTTATTTTAAATAATAGAGGAAACAACAATTTATTCAAAAGGTCTGCAAAATGGGAAAGAATACAAGGCTAAGAAGAAGAGAAAGATTATACACAGCGTTAGCTACTTTCACATGAGGAACCCAACCCAATAAAAGATTAATGATCTTCTAAATCAGATCATTGACGGAAGAGCATCTATCCCGAAAGTAGCGGTCGTTCCGTTCCTTCCAAATGATTTAAAAAATTGCTATAATGAGTAGTCACCAAGCTATTTTCCCACCTTTTGACCCGTAAGCTCCTTGCTAGGCTCATAGGAGATCCTCCATAATCTTCGGCATTACCCAAGCCACGTGCATAATATAGAAAAACGACTCCCAAACTAACCGAGCAACAGTGCAGTGAATGAACAAGTGATTGACTGACTCCACATCTTTCATGCACATCAAACATACATTGGGCAGAATTAAGGATCTTTGTTGCAGCATATTTACCGTCAAGATTCTTTTTCTCCCAATTAGCCACACAAAACCTGCCACTTTAGGAGGAGTCTCATAAAACCAATAGTGGAAAGGATGAGATGACCTTGTGGATGGGTTTGAAGAGTATATCGCATGAAACAATGAATGGAATGAGAATCTCCCGGAGGGGTGGGCTCTCCAAATCAAGCAATCAGTGTCCGGTGAGGGGGCCGAGAGCTTCCACAGATCTAGCAAAGTGATAAAATCAGATACCTCGGCATCATTTGTATTCCTACGACAAGGGGGGCTCCACACAATCGCTTTACCCACGATAGAGTAACAACTGGCTATAAAAATACGGTGGTTTAGGGCAAGAAGGACCAATCTAGGAAAGATCTCCCAAAGAGTCACATTGCCACACCAAATTTCATCCAAAAGTGGATACCAGAGCCATTCCCAAGAGCAAACACAACCTTGCATCGGACCTCAAATATGATTAATAAAGGAAAAAAGTGCAGTCAAAATAGAGGTTAAGCATGACCCCTATGCCAATAGCTCTAACGTATCTTTTGTTTACACCGAGCATTTGGACCAGATTTGTCATTTTATCGGACATTTAGACCAAACTTGTTATTGTATCAGACATTTGGACTAAATGCTATTCTTTGCTATTAGAATATCTAATGTCATTAGAAGAGAAATAGTGAACTCCCAGCCATTAGAAGTGTATATCCACTATAAAAGCACTAGTTGAAATCCCATCCATTGGAAGTGTTGTTTCATCACCTCATGTTAATCATTGTTTTGTTGCCATCTTACCATTAAAATTTTCTTATGTTTTTGAATAACCGTTCATTGTACCTTTAAAACTCAAGTTAGTCTTTTCAGAGCACCTTGAGTTTAAGGTGGATGCTAGAGTATATTAGGGTAATTTTTCTATATTAGGTTATTTTCTTTTACGGCTTGTTTAGTTCACTAATTACCTCGATAATGTAAAGTAGAAGTTTCATCATTACGATTTTACCACTATTAAACCAAACATTGAAATTGTCTTGGTCAAATGCTGATGTTTTCAAGAAAGGTAAGGGAATTTGTAATCATTGCACATTTTCATGACATAACCGTGAAAATCATGGATCCAAACAATGACATCAATTTATCTTAGTGATGATTTGATATTAAAGTAATGTAAAAATGTCATCATTATAATTTTACTGCCGATAAATCAAACACAAGAATCAACAGTCAAGTGTAAATATTGTCAAGAGATCGGTAAAAGTAGCTTGCAATCATTGCATATTTCCTTTACATTATTGTGATAATTGGTGAAATAAATAGGCGTTATATTAAAATGTGTACTTATTAAGATTTCTTATTGATCACTAATCTTCTACATATTCAAATTATTCTTAATAAAATAAATAAGTTATAATTTTTACGATTGTGATTTAATAATTGCAAAATGCTTCTCAAAGGCTTTTCCAAAGCTATCACGCCACCACACCATATTATCGTTGTTGGTCAACACCTCTAAATTGCATCCATAGATTGATACAGATGGTTTATGTTCTTAATATCACTATTGAGAAACTATATTCTTCATAATCACGCTTCATTGATTTTCCATACCTTTGAATCTTAGATATGAGCATAAGCTATTGAATATTCATCTTCATACAAAATCACCAGTTCCACAATTGTTTCTTACAACGGAATCGGTTCAAATCATCACTTTACTTAAATGCAACTCAGTGGATAAAACCATCCACTGGGCCATATGCTGGTAAGCTGCATGGAAATCAGCAAAACCCATCTTCTCAATTTCTCTCTATATTTCTCTATGTTGATCTTTTGTTTGGACAGACAGATGAAGGCCCACCTCTTTATATTGTCTGTCATTCTTTCTTGACCACCAAGCATCAAATGACTGAGAACATTTTCCAGGGGAGTGGATTAGGTGAGGCCAGCCTCACCCAAGACAGTGCGGCCCTTACCGTGGGGCCCAACTTGATGTATGTATTCTATATCCACACGGTCCATCCGTTTTGCCAGATCATTTTGAGGCATGAGCCCAAAATTGAAGCATATCCAATTCTCAGGTGGACCATACCAGTGGTGATTGACCACTAACAGGCCACAAAAGTTTTGGATCAAGCTGATATTTTTTTACCTTTTCAACTAGGATTATGTGACCTTATCAACAGGTTGGATGGCAAATAAACGGTTGGGAAAGATTACTGTAGGCCTTAGGAAGTTTTTAATGATAGGGTGTTCAATCACCACTGTTTCCTACAGTATGGTTCACTTGAGCCTTGAATCTTCTTCCTTTTTTGTCTCAAGCCTGAAAATATTATGAAAAAACAGATAGACGGCATGGATATAGAATAAATACATCAAGGTGGGCCCACGCTAAGGGCCCCACCAAATCTGCTCCCATTTGCCTGGGTCCGTATTCGTACAAGTTGAATTATGTGATACGCAACAGTGTGTTTTCACGAAATTAGTGCGTTTTTTTTTTTAAAAATAAAAAATAAAATCCTGACAAGTGGGACCCACCCATGATTCAGTAGTCTATACCCTCTTTACTTCTGTCTCACCGTGGATGGACCATGCCACAAAAATATCTTCAGTAGAAGAATATAACATTTCAAGTTGTGCCATTCAAATAGACAGTTTGGTGGAAGAGAATTAGTCAACGGTCAATGCGCGAATTGGATGCAACAGATCAACGGTACGTGATCACTGAACCGTTGGCCTCACTTTTTAGAATTGAAAACCATTTAAAGTGTACAACGACATGGCCACTTATTATACATGGCTAAGATCTTCCAATTTGGGATATTTTTGGGGTATGGTTCATCCACACTTTTGGATGCAGCTTGTGTACTGGCGATCCATCCATTAAGTTGCATAGCAATTGGTCGGTTCTGATTAATCAGATCATTTGCTGTCCATTGTTATGTCATAGTTTTCCTACCATTTACAAAATAGGGCTCGACGCACAGTCGGTCTTGTACAAACATGGTCATCACATGGGGAGCGGATTAGGTGCATCTCTGGACTCACCCAACAGGGTGTGGCCCTGACCGTGGGACCTACATCGATGTATGTATTGTATATCCATGCTGTCAATCCCCGTT